>NC_135382.1:34699989-34772489 GCF_049243985.1 Paroedura picta
CGTACTCCTGATAGCTGGCCCCAACTAGCACTCTAGGCACAGAGTTCTGCACTAGATGCAGCCTCCAAATAGTCTTCCAGGGTAGCTCCAAGTGCAGTGCATGGCAGTAGTCCAGTCTACATGCAAGTTCATTGACTGATTATAATTTTAAAATACTGGTACGTGTCCTCTCGGAAGACAAAGGGAGATATCAGTGACCAAAGACAAGTACGCATATATGTCAAGAGCCAGATTAAGATGGGGGAGGCACAGGTTTGAATCCCTACTCCACCATGAGGCTCACTGGGTAACATGGAGCCAATCACTGGTATTCAACTTAACCTACATCCCAGGGTTGTTGTGAGGCTATAACAGAAAATGCAGCCTTAGCTCCTTGGAAGGAGGACAGAAGAAGAATGGACAGCGAGGGAGTGGAAGAAGGATAATAATACAGATTTACACAGATGGAAACCTAAATTACTACCAAAAGACACATGGAACAAATTTAAGTTCTTGCAGTAGGTATTTAGATTCTGGAATATCCCCAAGAGAAAGGGGGTTACTGTAGCTATCGGCTATCCATCCAAAATATTTCTCCTGTAACTGGCCGTGCTCAGGACATGGATGTTATACGAATGTATGTTATTATTGCTACGCTTCCACCTTGTTTTCCCTCCTGAGAATTCAGTCACTCATAAATGGTTCCCAGATGGTTTCCTATCCAGGCCCTGCTCAGAGCCAAATCGCATTACCTCCAGCGGTCAAGATGCAACACGCATAGTGATACAGCCAACGAGCATAGCTGGAGTGAACCTTTCGTAGCTAGCAGGGCTCAGCTTCATCTTGAGCCTTGCAGCCCTGACCTCTTCACCAGGGCAGACCGTAGGTCGAAGCCAGAGAAGCATTCCGCTCCCTCCTCCACTACCCCTCAACCAAACGTGACTGATTATTGCAGCTACAACATGTAGCCAGTCAGGATCAGGGCAGAGTTTCTGTGCCTGCCTCCTCTTCTTCCCCAGCTCTTTCAGCAAGTGTCCAAGGGAAATGTAGTCCTCAGCACCTAATTCTGAAGCAGCACTGCCTTGTCATACCTACCTGCAGCAGGCTAGCTGGGCACCTCCCACAGCACGAGCCATCAGGTAGGCAGGGATAAAACAACCTGGAGGTGCATAGATGGGAACTGGGGTTGGTGTTGCCACTTACCAGGTTCCAGCAACATTTCCCATCCCATGCCCTTGCTCAGTGGAGGAGCAGGGAGGGGAAAATGGGGGAAGAATGTTATTGGGACACCGCTTCCTGTTTCAGAACAGGAAGTGATGTCATGACATTCTAGGAATTTTCAAATTTCTGTGGTAAAACCCATTAGTATTTATAAATTTCTAGAGGGCCGTGGCATCAATTCCTTCTCCAAAACAGGAAATGACATCCAGCAGTTTCCTCTCTCTCTCTCTCTCTCTCTCGTCTCTCCTCTGCTTGCAGATATTCACCCTGAACATGGCCAGCAGCGTTTCTAGGAGGGGAGGAAGCTGGGAGACAGCTTGTCTAGCCTGAGCGGAATCTGATCTGGTATTTAGCCTGGGCACATTCAAAATTGCAAGCCCAAGCGATCGTTGTTTTGGCTTCTTGCCCAGTGGCTTGCTGGCTGAAACCATGAGGTCGATCCAGGACCCACCCAAGATTTTGAGTTATTTTGTTTACTTCCTTGCTTCCATTTGTTTATTCCAGTAACTCCCTGGAGGGGGAAAACATTATTTAAAAAAAAAACTCATGCCGGCAGAAGGGGGGACCTGAGTGGCTTGCCCATATTCTTCAGCCAAGCTGAGCCCAATCCAAAAGAGAAATAAAAGCAAAGGTCTTACTCATCTCAGATCAGGTACTTCCCATAAGAAACAGAAGGAGCTCTTTCACAACAAGGACGACCAATCAAGCATATAAAGCAGCACTGATTGGTAGCAGCACTAAGCAAGGATGCTTTCATGCCAGCTACCCGAAATCCTTCCAGTGGATCGTTCAAGATTAAAACTTTGGCTGTGTCTGTCAAAACATGACCCTGTTCACAAACAAGATCTTATCAGAGCATGTACACAGCTATGCTTCCCAATGATCACATCACTTCTGGGGTTTCTTGAAACCCGAAGAAAGTTTCAGGGGTTTCCTAATGCAGTCAGTAGTAAACAAGTTGCCGACTGTAGTAAGGATGCATAATCCTCGAACTTTCTTCAGCTCTTAATAATAAAGGAATCACCCAGCTCTACAACTGGAAATGCTCCAACTAAAAGCATTGAAGGGTAAGCTCAAGAAAAATCTCTGTTCAGATCACAAACTGCGGTTGGCCTCCCAACTCTCCCAAGGTCAGCAAAGAAGCCACACCTCCTCTTGCGTGGTAATAGCTCCCCCGCCCAGTTGTCTAACATGCAAGAAAAATAATGAACCCCAGTATCCCTGCTAACCTGTTCCACAAAGACGAAAACATATTTCTGGAAGCAAAAGAAGGACCGGTAACAGTGCACTCCTAAACAGAGTTAAAGCCCTTCTAAACCCACCAACTTCAATGGATTTAGACAGGTGCAACTCTGCTTAGGATCGCTCGGCAAGCATCCCGTTTGTTTTATTTAAAAAAAACCCATATCGTTTTCCGATTTCTTTTTTGCTCGGCCCCACGCTTAAGGAGCCTGACTCAAGACCTGATCAGCGTATCAGTTTTCAAATGCTTAAATCCCTGTAAAGGTTTAGTGTCTGACTGCGTGCATTTTGCTCAGTATTAACATGTTCAATGGAGTACTTTGATTTTTTTTTTTTATCTAGACGCCAGAAGCTGGCGAATATATGCTTCATAGCTTCAGATAAACCTTTTGTTCTTGTGGGGCTGATCAGCTGGTACGGCAGTGAGAGGGGAAAGGAGGAAGGAAATTCACAAGGGCTCCGCGGTTTCAAAAAGTCAAATTACCTCTGAGCCGTGGCATGGCTGATAATTTAAATGAATATATATACACACATATACACACGCACGCGCCCCGATACGTACGTACACACCGGCTACACACCCCCCCCCCAACATCTCTACTGTTAGGACTTTTAATGAAGCCCCAGTTGTGATGACACTGAGGCAGGGAACGCTACGGTGGGATAATTACTTGGCTTCCTCACAGCTGAGTTTCACAGATGCATTATTAACGGCGCATTCCATGCCATAACGAGCACCCAATGTAGGTGGGATTTGCAAACCCTGGCATCCGCCATTAGCAGGTTTGGCGCAAACACAAATGAGTGTTTTTCACAAAAGCATGCAAAGGTTGTGAAATTCCAATGAATTCTTTCGGTGGAGGGGGGGGGGGGAAGAGAGTTCAAGCTTCCGTGACCGGCTATGTCACCTCCCAGGGCACTCCGTGCTCAGAGTGAGGCACCCTGGGAAATTACCGAATCAGAATGCATTGATTTCTTTCTTTCTCTCTCTCTCTCTCCTTTCCCTCTCTCCCTAGCAAAAGGAGGCAGGAGCCCTGATGAAGAATTAAGGAGGAAATGTAATATCTAATCCTCCTCCAATCTTCCTGGTTCCCCCGTCTCCCGCCCCACGCGCGGCTCCTGCCCACCTCGGTCCCCCGACTTGTTTTCATCAGACAACTGCAAGGCTCGGACAGAGTAAGGGGGTGAAATGCCACCGAAATTCGAACGGAGCTCCCCGCGCCCTCCTGCACCAAGGGTTGGGATTGGCCCACTTTCATCTTGGCAAGGAGGCCTTATGGGGCACTGGCGGTTACGTGGACGTTTGCCTCTCCGTGACATTCATCCGTTCCCCTCCCCACCCGCACACACACTTCCCTTTTAAAACATTTTCCCTTCGGATACAGAGGCCTAACAGGTTTTCTCAATAGAATACTGCATACGGTATGTGAAGCTATTAATAATTCCTCCTCAAACCACACTGTATGTGGCGGAGGAAGGAGGGGAAAAAAAACTCAGGAGAATAAAACGAGAAATTCTGAAACACACTACAGAAAAACATAACATTAATGCCTTTTGCTCACCTTAATCTGGGACAGATTAAAACCATGCAGCTCCCCTCCTGGCCCCCCTACCTCCTGCCCGGTTAACAACAAGATCAAGCCACTTGAAAGTAATTCTTATGGCCAAGGTACTGCTCTCTTGCCATTTTTGGAAATCAATTTGGAACAAGGAGGCTATAACAGTCAATCTTCTCCCTCTCAAAGCCTTGAGTTCAAGGTGACTTTCTCTTAAGTGTTTCCCCCTATTGTTCCTGCAGACATTCTGAACTTTCAGTCCCCCAGTAATTAACACCAGGACTTAATGAAGTCCAGCTGCTCTCAGAGCATGCCAAGGCAATGTCACGTTTTGTAAAACAATGTTTGGGCTGTTCCAATTGCAGCCCTTTCCTCCTTCCGCCAATCAACAAGTTTTGGTCTATACCTCAAACAGAAAATGAAGGGGGGGGGGAGAGAGAGCTTCACAAAATCTGAGCCTTCGGGGAGGGCGGTATATAAATATAATAAATAAAAAATTAAACTTGGACAGAATTGTCAAAATCAGCAGGACAGGGAGAAGACTAACTTCAAGCAGATTTGGGGAGGCGCACGATTATCTAGTGCTAAGTGAAAAAAGTAAATCTTATGAACTCCACCTAAAATGTTGGGAAATACTACTAGGACAGAAGCTATATCAGTTCCCGGGAACCTGCATTTCTTTCCTTTCATTTTTTGTTCAGTGAGCTAACAACAGGTAATACTTGTAAGGTGTCACTAGGTGCCGCTATGGTGCAGGAAATGGCTGGCCACTTGCTACAAGTCCTCGTGGAAGAAACAAATATGCGCTGTGTCTCTCCTTTTTTTATCCTAATCTAGGGTAAGGCACTCACCTTGTGTGTATGAAAATATATTTGTTAAAAACCAACACAAAAGAGCATGAACATGAGAGAATTAACAACATGAGAAGACCTTCCCAAGGAAAGAGAACTACCAACTTAGTTACAGGAGTTAGAAAATTTCTCAGCCATATTTCATTAAAATGGTGGATGCATCTGGAGTGTAGCTAACCCAAGTTGACTGCAAAAACACCTTAAAGCTCTTCTTTCAGCCTCTAGCACCATGATAGAGACCTTGCCCTCACTGGGCCCTTATTCCCCATCAGGAGTCTTCTGCTGTATACTATCTGTGGCAACATGGGGCCAGCTTCTGACAGAACCTCAATTCAGTCATTGAATTTCTCTAGGGAACTCCATTTTTAGGAGAGGAATGAGGTATCTTTTGAAAGAATTCTCAGTCGCCTTACGCTACTGTAGTTCCCATGATTCTTTGAGAGAAGCCGTGACAGTTAATTTGAACTACCGGGACTGTACCCTCACTTGCCAAACTGACGTGCTCTCACTTATTCTCTCACAACTCAGGCAGTTCCCCATCTATAAATTGAGAATACCCGCTCTGCCTCACAGGATCGTAAAAGACAATGATCAATACGGTTATTTGCATTTTAAAAGGCTGTAGAAATAATATATATTGGCATATTATGGGGGGCGGAACCCTTTATGACCTATTCTTCACGGCAACAATTTGTTCTTGGTTCGAAGTGATAAAGCCCTGGTGAAAACGGGGCTGCTTGATCTTTTTTTTATTGTTGTTCTGAACAAAACTTCACCAAGCCAGAATATCGTTTTGCGTACTCTGAGAAAAGGTTGACCCGGACCTTGAAGAGAAAAGTAGGGGCATCTCAATAGGTTTATTTTCGATTGCAAATCGACTCCCTCCAAAAAGGCGGGGGGGGGGGGCTTGGGTCTTCCTCGTTTCAGCTGCCTCTCTAATGAAGGGCCGAGCCTAGGCCGGTTTCGTAAAATTACTGCTGAGGATAATGATTTCTAATGTGATAAAAGGCCTTTAAGGAGGCATCACGGAAGGGAGCTGGCTAATTTACTTTCCTAGGAGCCAATTTACACATAGGAATATTCATTTGCATTGCAGATCCCAGCATCTAGCCAACTGGAGGTTAAACGTCAGCGATGAACCAACATGGCTACAATTAGAAGGAGTCCAGCTTGTCCGCAGCGGAAAATTATAAATGGTGAGAGCTCTCTAAACGTTGCATTTTGATATCTATAATCTTGAAAAGACAACAAAGGAAGTGTTCTGGGACAGCACGGGAGCTCAACTCATTCTGATCCCGCACTTCCGCCAAGGAGCTCAAAGCAGTACTCAAAATGGACCACGGCTCAGTGACGGAGCATCTAGAAGAAGAAGAAGAAGGAGAAGGAGAAGGAGAAGAAGAAGGAGAAGGAGAAGGAGAAGGAGAAGGAGAAGGAGAAGGAGAAGGAGAAGAAGAAGAAGAAGAAGAAGAAGAAGAAGAAGAAGAAGAAGAAGAGTTCGTTCTTATATGCCGCTTTTCCCTACCCGAAGGAGGCTCAAAGCGGCTTACATTCGCCTTCCCTTTCCTCTCCCCACAACAGACACCCTGTGGGGTGGGTGAGGCTGAGAGAGCCCTGATATCACTGCCCGGTCAGAACAGTTTTATCAGTGCCATGGCGAGCCCAAGGTCACCCAGCTGGTTGCATGTGGTGGGGGCGGTGGGGAATCGAACCCGGCTTGCCAGATTAGAAGTCCACCCTCCTAACCACTACACCAAACTGGCTCTCATCTACTGTACATGCCGAGCCCCAAGTTCGATCCCCGGCATCTCCGGTTAAAAGGCTCAGCTAGTAGGTGTGAAAGACCGCTATCAGAGTTTCTGGAGAGCTGCTACCCATCTGAGCAGACGCTGTTGACCTGATTTGGTATAAGGCAGCTTCATGCGTTCATGATTCACCTCTCCTCCCTGTGGGGTAGGCGAAGCTGACAAACAGCGACTGACCCAAGGTGACCTGAGTGTATTCCTTCACAGAGGGAAGATTTGAACCCTGGTCCCAAGCTAAACAACCTGGCCAGGCTAGCCTGATCTCCTCAGATCTATTTGGTTGGGAGCCCAACAAGGAAGTAAGCAGAGGCAGCCAATAGCAAACCAGCTCTGACCATCTCTTGCTTTAAAAACATACAGATTTCGCCGGATGACTTGAAGGCACTCCCCATCACCTAGGCTAACCAGTGCACCCTGGTGGATACTGCGCCACACTGCAATGTCCCCATTCATTCCAAAGGGAGGACTCGCTCAGCACCGAAAAAACGCACACCCACATAAAACCGGTGTCCTCTTTTCAAACGAATTAGCCAGAGCATGCACACAGAAGTTCCTTTTGCAGCACACACGGTATATTACCTGGTTCTTGATGCTGACTGTCTTTTGACACGGTTGGGAACTGTTTTAAAACTGTGATGAGTTTCAATGATTGATTAATTGTAACTCAGTTGCATGGCCTTAACTTGTATTGTTGTTGCTTAAGTGTTGTACACAGCCCTGAGCTGGTTTATTGGGTAGGGCGGTATATGAATCTAATTAATCGATTAATTAGGGGTTGTTGCTTTTCGCCACTGAGAAAGCTGACATTTGTTCATGGAATTGCAGACATTCCAAGAATCATAACATTCCAAACCGTTCCCAGACGTTCCAAGAAGGATAACTTCAAGCTTCCAACGTGTAATTCAGGTTTCTTTTCTGGCTGCAAAAATGTGAGGCTGGACTTCATTTTAAAGGCTCGAGACAAATTTTAACCCTGCGTGCGAAATCCGTTGGGATCCACCAAGCAGTTCCGAGCTCAGAACAGCTGATGGCCAAGAACGAAGATTATCGTTCTCCAAAACATCTTTCATTTCAGACGTTTTGTTAGATGGGAGGCAGCCATTCCATAGACACCTAAATTAAGGTTCATTTGTATTCTGTAACTTGCCCATACGTGCTCATTTTTCAGAGCAAAATTGCTACAGCTTTCCTTGTAATGGCAAGAACTGCTGGGAACGGAAGCTGGCTGAGTAGCTAAAATCAGTGACGATAAACCCGTTGAAAACTCCATGTGCAGCTACACTGGTGTGCCTTGAATTTGTTTGTTTCTCAATTCATTCTAAATCAGGAATGCTACTGTGAGAGGGAATAGTCCACATTTGGGGAGGGGGAGAGAACGCGCTTATTAAAGATGGACTTTTCTTCCAACAATCCGTTAAGATTCAACGGCATTTCCCACAGCGGAAGGCCATTCCATCGATGGAACCGAACTTCCTTCTGGAAGTGCAAAGCAGGGTATAAAAGCCAACTCTTATTCTTCTCCAACTCAGTGAGCTTCTGTGGCAGAGCGGAGATTTGAACTTGGGCCTTCCAGTCTTCTAGACCGTTTGCTCTGGCTGCCAAACAATTCTACCAGATATCTATGTAGGGAGGGGGCACATAGCTGGCAATGCCAGCCTAGAACTCTTTCAGCTGCCGGGAACATGGCTGAAATGCAGGGCTAGACCTCCTCCACCAGCCGGCAGACTGGGGGTGGTTGGCGTAGCCGAGATCTTTCAAGTCCTACTTGTTTGCCAGGGTTTCATCTGTAATGTTTTAATTATGGTTGTAGGCCATCCTGAGCCAACCAGAAAGGTGGAGTCTAAATATTTTAGTAGATGAATAAATATATTTCTCACTGGTAGAGGCAAAACATCATATCTATCTATCTATCTATCTATCTATCTATCTATCTATCTACCTACCTACCTACCTACCTACCTACCTACCTACCTACCTACCTACCTCTTTGACTTATATCCCACCACTCTCCACAGACCCATGGCGGGTTAAACGGAAGCAGATTAAAACCCCAATAAAACAAATCACAAGTCCCCTAATACCATAAAAGACCCACAAAATAGCGGCATAATCCCCAGTCCTCCCCGATCTAGAATCAACCATCACAGGCATAGGTTCACAGAATGGTACAGTATTGGCCAGAAGAATGGATCCTGTTGTCCCTGAAACCCGGCCTCAACCCAAGACCTGGTGGAAGAGTTCCGTTTTGCAGGCTCTGCGGAACTGAGACAGCTCTAGAAGGACAGATAGTAGCACTGTAGTAATAATCATTATATGCGGTGAGGCAGCATCTCAGATTGGGCTCCAAAGCAAAGGGTCAACGCTGCCATCCCAGGCAGAAAGAAGACCACTTGCAACAAAGTCATCATCACCGTAGCGTTGACACCAAACGTTGTAAAATCCACAGAGCATCCAGGGCGAGATGGCCATAACCCTTACAAGAAGCCTATGAAGGCACTTGGCATCATTGTACCCATCCTGAAGACGAGGCTACAGCAAAATAGCCTATGTGATGCTACCTTGGCCAAGTTCACAGCAGAGTCTCTTCAACTGAAGCTACATGAGCTTGGGATGAGATGGCTAATCAGCCTTTCTTCCAGGGCCCTTATAGATTCAGAAACCTGACATCAGCACTTTCCCAACTGCAATGTTCTACATCAGGGGTAGTCAACCTGTGGTTCTCCAGATGTCCATGGACTACATTTCCCATGAGCCCCTGCCAGCATTCGCTGGCAGGGGTTCATGGGAATTGTAGTCCATGAACATCTGGAGGACCACAGGTTGACTACCCCTGTTCTACATGACAGAATCCTAGGGTTGCTATTCTGGAGGTCCCAAATAGCAGAAATTCGGGGGGGGGGGGAGAATCCTTGACAAAAGAGTGTTACCTGCATTGTGATGTCACTTCCAGCAAAAACCCACAAGTGCATCACAGGTCAATGTGGACTGCTCTAGGAATTCCCTGGATCTCTGTGGTAATGTGTGGATTCCGAACTAGTCGAAGTCCGAATTGGCCCAGTATATGCTCTTAAGACAACTACTGCTGTCTAGCAAGTGGAATACAAACTGTCTGTTTCTTTTTTTTTTTAATCTCAGTAGTATTTTGTCAATATTCCTTATTGCACCAAAGCAAACATAAATATTTTATTGTAAACTAAGGGCCTAAAATAAACAGTTTAGTAAATAGTTATTATGTGGCAAGCAAGAAGGGGGGCCAAAAAAAACCCTCATCTGTGAGAAAAAAAAATGTGTTTGCCATGTAATTATTCTTGCTAGTTTACATTTGCTCTCGACATGCATCTCTTTGCTTTGCAACGTCTCCCTCGTTCTAAATCTTCTTCCTTGTTGCTATTATTAAAATCTTTAAAAGGTGCCAAATCTTAAATGAGGGAAAAAAATGATTTGCTAGAAATTATTCATATCACAGTGAGCCTCTACTAAACCTGGCAGGGGTGCAATATTTTCGGTGAAATTAACATAAAATATACAACTGCAAATTATCCAGGAAATAGCTATGTTCTTTACAACACGCATTTACATTCGGGAGGGAGGGGAGGGAAGGAGGGAGGGGAGGGAGTGTTCCACTTATCTGTCTAACACAAAGCTGCTAACGGTCCTTTTTTTCCCTTCCCAATGCCAGTTTTAAAGGGGAAAGTAATAGATTTCCACTGGGAGTGCAGCCTTTAAAGATGATATAACAAAATATGTGGTTGGGAAAAAATCGACCTTAGATAATTACTGGAGACCACAATCAACAGCGGGCATTCTCAAGTGCTCCTCGCAAGCCAGTCCATTTTTAGATTTATTTCCCATCTCGCTGGGCGAAATGCATTTCCTCCGCTAGGCCCGAGCCCTTCTTGAGTAGACGAGGAGACCGAAAAGAGGGAGCGGGGAAGGGAGGGAGACGTGTCGCGCCGTGCAAAATGCAAATCCCGTTGTAAATATTTTATAAAATTGTTGCCTACATCCCAAAAGCTATAGGTCTTAATTGAGAAGAGGGCTATTTTTCCAGTCAATATATGGAAATGGAAAATGCTAATTCGTGTTTTTCTACTTATGAGAAACCCTAGAGGACGGCAAAACCACAAATGCACTCAACTTTAATATTATAAATATAATTTGGCTCCCTCTTTATAATCCCCAGCGTCCTGACTTTTATCTCCCAACGGCCGTAGAGGAAGAATTCGCTCAGGCACTTTTAGATCATCTGCACAGGAAGTCAACCTTCAAGCAATGCCAGCTTGGCAGAGGAGCAAGAGACTGCGCTAAGTAACACTACGAACAGGAACTGAAACACGATATTCCAGCGGCGTTGCGCAGGAAATGGGTGCCGACTGACACCGAGCTGGATCAGAGCACCGCAGAGGTGCGAACAAACCTTCTGGCCACCAAGATCTGCTGACCTTCAAGGATGGACACTGATCAGGTGCCCTTCAATTTAAACAGGGACTCCCCTGATGCCGACACGTCAAGGCTCCGTGGGACCCAGCAAAATGGGGAAGGCTTGGGTGGAAGTTTACGTTGCTTGCTTTACTAATTCCAAAGAAAGGGAAGAGCTGCATGCTAGCTCTATGGCATTCTTCTTGGAAAACAGTTAGAAACATGGAATCATAAGAGTTGGAAGGGGCCTCCAAGGTGATCTAGTCCAATGCCCCTGCAGAATGTAGGAAATTCACAACTACCTGCCCACCCACAGTGACTCCAATTCCATGCCCAGGTGAGGCCCTCCCCCCAAATCAGGATCCCTGGCCAGTCTGGCCTGGAAGAACTTCGCTTCCCAATCCCAACGTGGCAATTGGCATTTCCCTGAGCGTGCAAGAAAAATCCACAAGAACCAAGCACCGACATAGTCTCTTCTGCCCACCCACTCACGATCTGCCTAAATTCACAGAATCAGCACGTCTTTCAGATGGCTATCTAGCCTCTGCTTTAAAAAGCTGCTTAAAAAACGTTGATAAGTGACAAGGCCCAACGGACTTCTGATAAAACGAATGGATCTTTCAGTATTTGCCAAAAACCTGGAGGCAAAAGTGCCCTGCAAGAGTGAATTTCCTCGGAAGACCGGAGAAACATTCCAAACAGACTTTTGGTACAGAAGGTATTTCAATTCCAAATCCAACCCAGAATAAAAATGAACGGGAGTTTTGGAGCCACTAAACCAGGGGTAGTCAAACTGCGGCCCTCCAGATGTCCATGGAATACAATTCCCATGAGCCCCTGCCAGCAAATGCTGGCAGGGGCTCATGAGAATTGTAGTCCATGGACATTTGGAGGGCCGCAGTTTGACTACCCCTGCACTAAACGTTTTAATGGAATGTGGAGAAATCTGCAGGTTTTGTTTTCTGACCCTCTGTGTGCAATCCCCTCCTCTGCCCCCACCAGTACAGGTTACTCTGCAGGTGCAACAGGTGGGTGTGCTTTTTTGCCAGTGCTTTCACAAGGACTTTTTGCACGCAAGGCTCGGTGCTCATGGGTAGCGCCCTCCTTGCACCTTTCAAGAGTAACAGCTCCAAGCGGAGCGTAAGTCGAAGCCTGGGAAAAAATCTGTAAACGTTAAGGCCGCCGACAGGAGGTATTAATGCCTCCCACACTGACTCCATAAATCAGAACAGATTTAGGGGAACGATTAAGGCTTACGACTAGAATACACCCTTCGCTTTCATAATTCCCGATTAACATGTTTAACTGTTGGCCTGTATATTTTAAACATTTCTTACTATTGGGTATATAAGTAATTAGTGGCTTTTAAAAGACGCATTAACACGGGGAGAAAGGAAGAACAAACAGGGGGGGGGGGAGGCACACCATTTTTAGTCTTAAAAAAGGGATCAGAAAGACCATGGGGCGCTGGAGATACGCTGGATGGACTTGAACTCGAGATTAAGAAGTGCTAGCAGATCCCGGTAAGATTAAGCCTGTATTGAACACAGGCCCTGTAGTTCGGTAGCAGAGCCTCTGCATTCCGTACAGAAGGTTCCAGAGCCAATTTATGGCAAATCCAGGTGTGTGTGTGTGTGTTTTTAAGGATTAAGCAGATAGGAAAGACTTCTACCTGGTGAGCAACCTTATGCTTAATTCAGGGGTAGTCAAACTGCAGCCCTCCAGATGTTCATGGACTACGATTCCCATGAGCCCCTGCCAGCGTTTGCTGGCAAGGGCTCATGGGAATTGTAGTCCATGGACATCTGGAGGGCCGCAGTTTGACTACCCCAGACTGCTGGGTCTATCAAGGTCAGTGTATTGGCTACTCCGACTGATAGCAGCTCTCTAGGATCTCAGGTCAGGGTCTTTCCCTTCACTGCTGACCCGATCCTGGTATCAACATGGTGGCCCTTTTTATCTGCATAGTTCACTGTCAAGGACCGAGAAGCAGAGAGATAGAAAAGGAGGAAACAAGCTGGAACAACTTTGTGCCGTGATAAAGAATGAAGCGGGACGTGATCCCGTTAGTGAGAGAGGAGATGATTTTAGCAGAGGCCCCTGACCTCCCAAAGGACACGTAAGAGGGACTGGGGACATGCATGACCCACTAGCATCTCAAGGAATGCATGGTCAGTGATCCTGAAAGTTGAAGACAGATGGATGTTAACTAGCTTATACATAATAATGGGCCCAAACAAACTATTTTTAATTCTTAATGATTTTTAATGATGACACGTTGGTCTACCTATAACCTACAGGCTGCAAGAAGAAGAAGAAGAAGAAGAAGAAGAAGAAGAAGAAGAAGAAGAAGAAGAAGAAGAAGAAGAAGAAGAGTTGTTGTTTATACCCCACTTTTCTCTACCAGAAGGAGTCAGACACCCTGTGAGGTAGGTTAATGGGGCTGAGAGAGCTCTAACAGAAACTGCTCAGGGAGAACAGCTCTAACATGCAGAGGAGCGGGGAATCAAACCCAGCTCTCCAGATTAGAGGTCGTCGCTCTTAACCACTAGACCAAGCTGGCTCTCAGTAAGGGTCAGCAGAATGGCAAGGCCCTTAAAATATTTTTACTGAATCTGATTATGCTTTTATTCTGTGACAGCTTAAAATGATATAGAGCTATTATAAACCGCCCTGAGTCTTCTACTAATTAGATTATAGATAAATAAAAACAGAACGCAAGCTCCTTCGGTCATCCAATTCCAATTATTTGGTGGAATTTAACAAAAATCAACATTATTCTTTCATCTCTGATCTACTGTCAGATGCCAAAATAGTTTATGCTTCGAACTGGTCAGTGCTTTTAGAAGACTCTGAATTTGATACTACAAATCTGTGCGGGCAAAAGAAGGGCAATCTGGAGTGAAGTTCGTCCCCGTGGGTCCTACAATCCCGAACGTAGTCTTTAGGGGGTGAGCTCAAATAGGACCCATCTTACACTAGCAGGAAAGTGGGCTGGATCCATCCCATTATTGACTAAAAAGTTAATTGACGAAGCTTGTTTTGCTGGGAATTGCTAAGCTGGTGAGGCTGGGAGATGAGCAGAAAAATGAAGTTGTAGAAGCCGACGTAAAAAAAAAAAAAAAGACTGCTGAAGACAATTACAGATATAAACATTTATCTTCCTCCCGCCTCAGTTTTGCCATACAAATCTAACTGTTCTGGAAGAAGCAGTGTTTCAGACGCATTCTGCACACAGCGGATAATGCACTTTCAGTGTGTTTTTGCAGCTGGATTTTCCTGTGCGGAACAGGACGATCTACTTCTAAACTGCACTGAAAGTGCATTATCTAGTGTGTGCAGAGTGGGAGTCTCTCCCCCTGTTTTATGTGGGGGGGGGGCAGTGAGACCAAGAGTTGCATGCACAATATATTCAACAGGACATCTCCTTAGAACGTGCAGCTGTCCAGTGGCGAAAAGGGAGGCAGGGGGAGGGCACCGTCCGAGGGCTTTTAACAGTTATGAATACCGTACAGTGTCTCCTACCTGCAATAGCATTTTTCATAATCCTCCTCTCCAGAAAGCCAGGAGCTGGAAAAGAATACAAGACCTCGCCATTGGGGGTTGGGGCGGCACCTACAGGAGACAGGAGGCAAAGAGACTCAACTCCTCCCCACAAGGCAAGGAGCCGTTCAAAACACAACCGGGAAGGGGTGCAGGAGGCGGCATGCGGAAATGGCTGGGTAAGGAGGAGGCCACCGCTACACGATCCCTTCCCCTCCTGCTTCAGCCGAGTCAGACGTGAGAATGAAGGTGCTCCCCACCACCACCAAACCCTCAGCATGGGGGAACAGCCACTGCAAATGAAGAAGAAGCATGCAAGGGACCTCTTACCTTAAAAGGGGGGAAGTGGACGTCAGTGAAGTTCACAAGTAAAATCAAATTGTAGTGGCAACCACTTTTCTAGACCTTCCCCCTCTACAGTACATTGGTCCTTAGCACCACTTACTTATGTATCCATGTATTCTGTATCCAGCACAGCGCTAAACCACAAGCTCAAAAACAGACTGCCCTGTTTCAGAATGCCGCTGGGCCACTGAAAGGAAGGATGCTTCTTATGGCCATGAAAGCCTTGTCTATGGAAAGGTAATGTGGCCAAGAGGAGACTGCCTAGGAGTCGGTCAAAAGGGAGGGTTTTCCTGTATCTCTTCTGAAATGCCAGCCTTCAGGTGAGTTGTGGGGTATTCTGGAATTACAGCTTATCTTCAGACAGAGACCAGTTGCCTTGGATGATGAACTCTATGACATTGTACCCCGCTGAGGTCTCTGTCCGCCCCAAGCTACATACCCAACTTTCTAAGAGTCGGCCAGCTTGGATCTTGTAACCCTGTCCCCATGCGAGGGTGGCTCTTCCCACCCCAGATGAAAGCAGCCCCCCACTCTCAAACCCTGAGTATTGTCTACTCAAACTGGCAGCAGCTGGCAGGGAAGGCTACCAACCAATCAAAACACAGTAGTCCATCCCATCAGGACCTGATGTCCTTGATAAGGTCCTCCACGAGGTCTTCTTGAGTTTCTCCTGGATCGTTATGTCCTTGGGTGGAATTTTGGAAAGCCCAGCTTCCCAACACCAGCGAACCTGGGTCAAATAGCCCATGCGGAACTGGGTGGGGATTCTTGACCTGCTCTTTGTTTTATATTGAAAATTTGCTTAGCTACCAGCATTTAGCACAGAGGCTGAGAGAGGCTGACTTGGGGGAACTATCTGCTCTGCGGCTGGATTATCTCTTCAAACCACTGCCCAGAAGGATTTCCTGATGAAGGCATGTTTAAGAGATGATTGTTTCCATTCTGGCTATATGTTTGACATTTCTTGCAATGGTAAATTAAGAGGTCAGTATTAAGAAATCGCAGCATTACGCACAAACGCACACACATCCACATACTCAAAGATCCAAGTCAGCTCTGCGCATGAGATTTTTTTTTATCAAATGTTCTCTGCTGGGGGAAAAAAAAAAGGACTGGGTCAAAACTGAGAATAATGGGAAATTTCTGGAATACCCCGAAGTCCTCATCATGCTTGCCAGCCAACGGAGAACAACATTCTAATATAACTTTCTATACGAGTTCAGAAACAACAGAATAAAATTTGCAGTAAAGACCATCTCTAATGGGTAGCCTCATAAGCTTAAAGGACCAGTTTAAAGTCTCCCTGAGGTTTGCAGTTCAATTTCTGTTGACCTTTAATTAAAGACAATACACCAAATTGACACCAAGAGAATTAAACTACAATATAAATTCGCTCCTGTAACTAGCATCCAAATAATTTTTGTTTTCTGCTGGGTGGCTCGGCCAACTTGCACACTGAAAATATTCCTCCGAATAAAATGACTCTCCCCGACATCACAATTTTACTCCCGGTCCTTGAGAAACGTCAAATAAAACATGGATTTAACTGGTCTTTCTTGGGCTTCTGTTCGGTCAGGATGGGGTGACACAATGCAGAAGGGAAAGGGAAGAAGAGGACCACCCTCAACAAAGCAATCACACATGTATTTGTGCAGAATTCGTGCTGGTAGATTTTACAGGGATTGGGAAGCATCACCTGACCTGCTCTGCCCTATCAGCTCAAGGAGGCTTCCTTGGTGGGTGTGACCTGCTTGCAGTTCCTGGTTTTGGACAGAACTGCATGGTGGGATGCAGGTCTTCACTGCATGTCCCTCAGTCATCAGTTCAAAACTCAATTACTATTCCCAGCTCAATCCCTGGAGTTTTGGGGTGTGGAGCCTGGGGGGGACAAGGGACCTCAGTGGGGTACAATGCCGTACAGCGCACCTTCCAAAACATCCACTGTCTGCAGGAAAACCAATCTCTGTACTCTGGAAATGAATTGTAGTTCTGAGGGATCCCCAGGCCCCACTTGGAGTCTGGCATCCCTAGGCATGAAATCCTGAACAAAAGAAACCAAATTTCAACTGAACTCCTGGAGAGGAATGCCATGCGTCTTAATTTCCCTGAATCTAAGGACACTAAAAACTCTACGAGTCTGCGGGTCAGGGGGGCAGGTGGATTTCTTATGACTCAATGCCAGTCCAATAGGGGGAAAGCTCCGCCCTGCCTCTAGCTCCATAAAGAAAAGAATAGGGTTCTTATTTCTATGATCATGGCGAAACATGGACATGAGCCTGTCCTCAACATAGTGGAACACTCCCAAGAGAAGTCTACTGTCCAATCCTTCTGAAAGGACACATTGCCCTTTTTCTCCTGCACAAATATATATGGTTTCTTTTCCCCGTATGCTTTTCTCCTAACGAACGTAGAAGCATGACGGGAAAATACAGGTCTTTTAAACATAGAGCTGAGAGCCGTTTTGCCACCTGTTGGCTCCCGCGGCAATCCCACCCAATGAGAATTCATCCTTTTCCCCCATGCTCGAGGCAGAGGGACGGTGCAGAATTACGCGTGATTCTAGCCGCTGTGTTTTGGAATGATAAAGAAACAGGCAGATGATATCTTCATATCGTCTCTCCCCCTGCCCTCGCAACCAAGCCATTATTTTCAAAGAAAGCAAAGAGCCAGACAAAAACAAGGAACATAAAAAAAAAAGACACCCTGCCGATGAAACCGACAAACTTTAAGAGAAAGCGACACTGTCGCCAATCCTAGCTGAACAACGTTGAAATGCTACAAATTGACTGAGAGCGTGCAAACATCGACTTCGGGCTCGCGTCGTCCCGAAGACTCACACCAGATTACGGAAAAGGTGTTTTATCAGCCGTTCCTCCCCACTTTTCCATGCAAATAGGAAGCCACCAGGAAAATGTTTAAACAGGTGTAATCACAACTGCATATGAAAATTGATTCGGAGGGCGAGGAGGAATCTTAACATGGCTCGGGACCAGCGGAAGGCACAGGAAGCTACAATTGCTGCCCATTATGGATGTATCGTGCAGAACAAGAATGTTGTCATAGCAGCTATAAAAATGTCAGGGAAACAGAGCACCCATTAGCCAAGCAGTAAATGAAAGGAGAGGGGGGGGGAGAGTATGCAAAAAAGGCAAATGTGGCTGAATATATTAAGGAACACGATGTTTCACTCCGAGGGCAGATAAAGGAACAAAGTAAAATAATATTTGCTCAACATTCCTCGGAACAAATAGGCCCAGATAACAGCGGCAAAGGAATACAGACACACACTGCATCTGCGTGGGCACAGGTCGTGTTTTGAGGTTACACCTTTTTCGTCTGGAGAGGTGGCTGCTTCGAGGTGGAAATCATCTGCCAACCTCAAGACCCAGCGAACGAGGGCCTTGCCCTCTTTCCTGAAACATGGGGCAGGTGCCATGTTGGAGAACAATGGTCAGAAAAGCTGTGGGTCCTTCTTGAGCCACTGAGTATCACTGCCTTATACAACCTGGATCCAAAGGACCCAAAAGGTTACCTCCACCCAAACGTCCTTGCCCATAATCTGAGATGGTTTGAGGAAGCCTCGCTGGAGAACCCCTTATGGTACAGTTGGTGGGACCCAACAAAGAAGAGAAAAAAAGACACACTGAAAGCCACAAAAGGTAACTCTAAAGAATACCTAGTATTGATTTTACGCTTTAGTTCATTAAACTGTTTGGGCCTACACCAGGGGTGCTCTCTTTGTGGCTCGCAAGAAGTCATATTTGACGTGAGCATCCACCAGAAGAACCACGATAGCTTCCATCCCTGAAATGAGGCTGGCACTTCAGTAAGGCTCACAGCTTCCCCATTCCTTTGGTGGTGGCTGTCTCAAGGTGGAAACCGACTGCCAATCCCCAGACCCACCAAACAAGGGCCTTGCCTTCTTTCCTGAAACATGGGGCAGGTGCCATGATGGGGAACAGTGGCCAGAAGATCCACGGGTCTCTCTTGAGCTATTATCACTGCCATAAATGGTCTGGGTTAAGACTACCTAAAACGTCACGTCCACTCACAAGTCCTTGCCCAAAATCAATACCGCTTCCCCGAAGTGAGCTTTTCAAGGGCCGTTAAAAGACTTGGGAAGATCTTGTAACTGGAATTCCATCCCTGGTTTTAAATCTTGACCACAACTTTTTAACAGTTTAAATTGTTGTTAATATATGTGACTATGTTTCTTGCTCCTTTCCTGGACTTCCTTGCCCATAATCTTATGGAAAGACAACACAGAAGAGCTCTAAATGAACAAAAATTGGACAGATAAATATATGGGCACTCTCGTGTTGTGCATCAAAATTCCCCCCCCCCCATCAAAATTCACTGTCCAAATGCTGCTTCGCTATCCATACATATTTCTGATGGTTCTTCTCCATGGGTATAACCAGGTACTCGCTAACAGCCTGAAGCTGACAACGTTCATAAAGTCACTATGACAGCTACAGCTATACCTCCAAATGTACTTATACTGAATTAGACTGTTGGTCCACCCAAGTCAGTATTGTCTACTCTGCCTGGCAATGATTTCCAAGGGTCTCAGGTGGAGGTCTTCCCCATCACCTACCACCTAGTTGTTTCAACTGGTGATGCCAGGGATTGAACTTGGGACCTTCTGCATTCTAAGCAGACACTCGACCACTCAACCACGGCCCCTCCCTCCTACTCAAAGTCATGGGAATACCCAGTTGGCCTTTCTTCTTTCTTCCTCACCACTCTAGAGAATCCACTTGGCCACAGATGCTGTTTGGTGTGCCGTGCAGAGAGTCAATGTTCAAAGCGTACAAGGCCAAAGACCACTTGGGCGCACACAATGTATCTCAAGGCTCTTGGGATCTCAGCCAAGATACATGAAGTAAATATTGCATTAAACGTCTTTTAAAAACCCACCAAATATGACAAGGCCTCAAAAAGCACATATTCAAAAGAGCATGTGTTTTAAAAATTGGAGAGAGAGAGAGAGAGAGAGGAGGAGAGAGTTACAGCCCTTAATGTGCCCATAATTAATTCACACATTCAACTGTGGAGTCCAAAAATATGTTCATGCTGATCATTTGCATGTAATATTACAAAAACAATCTGTCACAATTTTTTATCTGCCTTAATGCCTGAGTGCCACCACTAAGCTACTGCTTTTCATTGTGAGACATAACTGTTACCAGATACATTTTAGACTAAATAGCTCTTTGGAGGGTCTGGGCGGATTTCCTCTCGATAATTTGAGGGCTTTATCCCAGCCTTGACGCAATCAACACAAATGGATCCATTAAGTCTCAAACAGTGGGGCGTACATCTTTTAAACAATATTAAACTATTACAAACTTTCCCCCCTGAACATTACATGTAAGACTGTGGCTCTCTAAAACAGGCTTTCTCAACCAGGGTTTCTTGAAGGCCCTGGAAGGATTTCCTGAATGGGTGGGTTAATTTTTCATATATTTTTTAAAATTTGAAAAATTTAAGTGGGTGATAGGACCATAAATGGTCATGTCGACCCACCTCCCCCAATGGCCAATGATAGGCCTGGAGGGGGTGGGGAGGGGAGGGGCCCCAGGTGGGCATGTACACAACTGTGCTTCCCAACCATATTCTACACAATCGCGCCTTGAAGAATATTTCAGGGGTTTCTCAATGGTAAAATAGGTTTAGGGTCAGAAAAACACTCTCAATAATGACACAGTAAACATGCAGGTTTAATCCAAAATACTTCTTCTGATACATATACCTACTTTAAAATTGTGCCTAACACCTTAGAGACTAACATTATTTGGGGAGGAGGGTATAAGCTTTTGAGTGCCAGAACTCCCTTCGGTATCTGACGGAAGGAGTTTGACTCTCTGATCCCCTGGAATACCTGTTGGTCTCAAAGGTGCTACTGGATTAAAATATACCTGTTCTCCTGCCAGCCAACACGGCACACTCTGGAACTAACAAATTAACAATACTGGACACAATCAACAAAGTCCATTCAAGGAGCAGCCTACCTGGGGGTTCTTCCTTTTCCCTGTGTTAAATTTTGACAATGGCTTTACTAATTCAAAAGAAAGGTAAGAGCTGCACACAAGCACTAAGGCACTATTCTTGTAAAACAATTAGAAACATGGAATCATAGAGTTGGAAGGTACCTCCAGGGTCATCTAGTCCAACCCCCTGAAGAATGCAGGAAATTCCCACCCACAGTGACCCCAGTTCCATGCACAGATGATGCCCTCCTCTCAAAACCAGAATCCCTGGCCAGGGAGAAATTCACTTCCCGATCTCAACGTGCCGTTCGGCATTTCCCTGGGATTGCAAGAAAGGGCCACATGAGCCAAGCACCTACACAGTCCCTTCTACCCACCTACTCACAATCTAAGTTCACAAAATCACTCAAATCTTCCTATATTCACAGAATTCCAGAGCTTAAAATCACTGCCAACTGATCCATTGGGCTTGCTCAACTGGAAGCCAACATCACTGCTCCTGTGGACAAACCATTAATACCAGAAACAGCGGACAGAATCAGAATTAGCTGGAAGAGATCACAAAGAGCCAGGCAGACCAGCCCCTCAACTTCTTGGAGACTTAAAAATCACACATTCCTGACCAGTACTCATCCAATCTCCTCCTGAAAACATCCAACGAGGGAGTCTACACCACCCTCCATGACAGTATATTCCATCTATATTCATTCTATCAGAAAATGCTTTCTAATATTTAAGTGCAACTTCCTTTCCCATATTTGGATCCATTACTCTTAGAGGTAAAGGAGAGAAACTGCAGGTGAGCACACCTGAAACATTACCATGGCAGCACAGCAGGAAGCAAGTAGCACAGAGGCAGAAAAAACCACCAGGTTCTTTGGGGTTTTCCCAAATATGTTCCTTGGTGGATCCCCCAAATCCTCAGAAAAGAGGAAGGAATTCCCCTACCCCCAATCTTCTCGATGATTTAAAACGTTTCAAAAAAGACTCAACTTGAGCCCATTTGTTTCAAAACAGCCTTCTGCTCTCTACACGGTGAAGGGGAGGGTAGAAACCACCCTAGAAGAGCCTTAGTTGTGCATGTTTTCCCAGCAGCCCCCTTTCCAAATTAGTCACGACTAAGAAGGGGGTCTGTTCTTTCGCTTGAAACGTTCCCAGAGGCTCCAGTAGGAAAACAAAGCAATGTGCTTCCCATACACTTCCTCTGGGGATGCTGCCAGTCTGTTCCATCTCTGGGGAAGACATTCAGGACCAATATGCTGCCGTGTTTATATGAGTGTATGTATTATATATATATATATATAGGGGGGGGAAGAGACACACACACCCACAACAGGAGAGAGATCTCTTGCCAAGATGTGCAAGAGTAATGCTCATCCTTTCCCCATGCTAATTTGATGAACGGAGCGATAGGTCGGGCGAACAGCAGGCAGAGGTGGCCTCACATCCGGGTTCTTGAGCTACTCGGTTCTCATTACAGGGAAAGGCGATTTGTGGACTAGAAAGTGACATTATCTACTTCACGGTTCCACCTGGGTATCAGTCTTTGGTGTCTTTGTATTACAGACCACAACACAGAAAGGTTCTCAGCTTTTTAACATTATATATACCTCATTGCTAGTCCCAGAGGAGATCAGCCCTGACTGCTCTTTAGAAAGCCAGATCCTGAAGATGAAAGTCCAATACTTTGGCCACCTCATGAGAAGGAAGGACTCCCTGGAGAAGAGCCTAATGCTGGGAGCGATTGAGGGCAAAAGAAGAAGGGGACGACAGAGAATGAGGTGGCTGGATGGAGTCACTGAAGCAGTCGGTGCGAGCTTAAATGGACTTTGGGGAATGGTAGAGGACAGGAAGGCCTGGAGGATCTTTGTCCATGGGGTTGTGATGGGTCGGACACGACTTCGCAACTAACAACAAATACCTCATTGCATCTTCTCTGGCATCTGACTCGCACCCTGCTCTTTCTCTATCAATATGCTTGGCTGAGGAAACTCTGTCCCATTATATCTGCACAAGTGTGCTTCCACATAAAAGCTTGTATTTTGAATAAGACTTTGTTGGTCTTCAAGTTGCCACAACTGGTCTTCAAGGGGTCACTGAGAATCCGCGTGGTCTCGTGGTTAAGAGCAAGGGCCCGCGTGGTTAAGAACTGGGCTTGATTTCCTCCTCCACAGGCAGTCAGCTGGATGACCTTGGGCCAGTCACAGTCCTCTCAGAGCTCTCTCAGCCTCACCTACCTCACAGGGTGTCTGTTGTGGGGAGGGAAAGAGAAGGTCAATGTAAGGCGCTTTGAGACACATGAGGCCTGCTGGGTGACCTTGGGCCAGTCACTGTTTCTCTTAAAACTCTCCTAGCCCACCTACCTCACAGAGTCCCTGTTGTAGGGAGGGGAAGAGAAAACTGTTTGTAAGCCGTTCGGCAACTCCTTTGGGTAGTGAAAAACGGTGTATATATAAAAAAACAACTCTTCTTCTTCTCTTTGTTCTGTGCTAATATCATTACTGTCATCTGGAGAGGGGCAGATCCCTTCCACCAGGGGTGATTGTGTCAAGGTAGACTGCAGCCATAAACAGGGAAGGTCAGCAACGGAAGTGAAGAGAAACAGTCAGGAGTACGGGCAAAAGGAGCGCTGCTTCAAATGCTTTCACACTACACAACACTGCAGTCCTACCCTTTTGGGGACGAGCCCTGGGAGTCTTCAGGCAGATGGTGCTCTCGCCCACTCTGTCTCATGCGAGGTTCTGGGACTGAGGATCTCCACATTCCCGGCAAACCATCGTTCCATCCAATTTGGATGAAACATTAAGTGCTGTTCACTGGGGTGCGGAAGCCTTTGATATCAGAGCTTCTTGCAAGGGAAGGGGAGCAAAAAACAGCTGTGCGAGTGTGCAAACTCTGAAAGCCGATCCACAGAATGCAATCTGAAGTGCACAAGGATTCCGAAAGCCGCTTGGCTGTCCCTTACTCATAACCTGCACAGGTCCTTCCTGGACAACACACAACAGAAATTAACGACGTTCAGCTGCCTTACACCGTTCCAAAGCGTGTTCCGACCTTGCGCAGGCTACTAGGCAGTTGTGATGTTCCGCTACACCCCCGCAAAGAGCATTAAGATCAAGTGATCAGGACTTGAACTGGGTCCCTGGACCAAAAGAAGTAAAACTGACCTCCTGGCCCCCTCCTGGTGGAATGCTCTCCCTGGTGAGATCAAGACCCTCCGGGACCTTCAACAGTTCCAGAGGGCCTGTAAGAGAGAGCAGTTCCACCAGGCCTATGGTCGAGGCCAGGAACTGAACGTTGAGGAAATGTAGGCCCCCATGCCTAAGAGGTCCACTTACAACATATTAATCTGCGCAATTTAAGTTAAACACACACCCTGAAGAAGGTTTTTAAGGAAGCGACTCTTAATAATATAATTTTAACTTAAACTTATAGATTGCTTTATTTATGTATAGTATATCATTTTGTATATTTCATGCTGTTGTTACCCTCCATTGTTGTTGTTGTTGTTGTTATAACGTTCCCAAAAACTTAATAAAAATCGTAATAATAAAAAGCGGAATATAAATCCAGCCGACATATTTTCAAGCATGCGTTCCCATTGACCTCAGCCAAAGAAAGGGCTCTTTTTCAAGCAGCAGTTTGCAGATAACTTGAGCCACAATTAGCAGCCTAGATAGCCCAGACTAGAAAGATTTCACCAGGGCTCCGAAGCTAAGCTGGGTCAGCCATGTTGAGTGCCTGGATGGGAGGTCATGATTAGCAAGTTTTGCTGGAAAGCCACTTCAAAAGAAATCTGTTGTCCAACTTAAGATCAGGACCTATGATGCCTAATGAGACACAAGGCTCACAGGCCAACGTTCCCTCTACACATCTCCTCTTCCCTCTCAGGCATGGTAACAAGAACACCAAGTGGTCGAGGACTGCTTGTTTAGTACACTGAACACATTTATGGAGGTCATGCATGGCTGGAACCCTTTAGACACCTGGAGTAACTGGAACCACCGTTTGGGCTGTGCATCGAGACACTGTTTGGGATAGAATCATAGAATCACAGAGTTGGAAGGGGCCATACAGGCCATCTAGTCCAACCCCCTGCTCAACGCAGGATCAGCCCTTGATATGCATCAAGGGAATTTAATCCTGTGAAGGTGCTCGTCACTGGAACCCTGTTTCAGAGGACACAATGCAAATGCATTTGTCACCGATAGCCCCGCCTCCGCTTCACAGGTTCGATGTGAAAACTATGTATCCAGTCGCCTAAAGATACCTCGCACGCGTCTTAATAAAAGGAGGGGAGAGCAAGGGGTGGGAAAGAGCTGAAATCACCATGGTCCAATTAGCAACGCTCTCACCCTTCACACCTGCAAACAAGAGATTGCATTAACACCTGCCACAAAAGCAAACATTTTTAGATAACTTCATTTTAACCTCCCCGACACCAGCCTGCGAGCTCCCCGCCTTGCGCTACCGTGGAAATCACGGTGAGTGACAGGACCCATTCTTCTCCGAGAAAGAGGTTCTGCTCTAATCTTCCGTGTCAGCTTTTCAAATTCTCTCCTCGACGTCGGTGCATAATTCACATTAATGATAATGGGATCTCCGTACGTGGAAGAATAGATTCTTTAAATGCAAAAATTGTTCAAGGGAAAATCATTACGATTATGGGAGATGAATGTGATGCGCGAACACATAAAGATCACTGTAGGGCCCTTGAAGGATCTTCAACGGCGGGCTCTGGAGTGGCATGTGGAAGGAACTCCTCTGTGGTCTATGCATCAAAATAAACTAAGCTCTTGAGCTGTCACATATATTTATAACATCTGCGCAGATAGAAGAAACAGTTCTCCGCATTCTTCAGGAAAAGCTGCCTACAGCTGCAGCAGAAATACAGCCCTTTTGATTGCAATAACATTTTACTGGGTCTTGTTCCCACCAGGGCCAAGCTTGAAAACAAGAGAGGCCTTGCTGACTACAACAGGAACTATAAATGCAAAAATGTGAGCATCTCAAAAAGCAAACCTTTCAACAAAAAAATAAAAATCCAAATTGCTCAAGTGAAAATTCCCATGTCCCCCTCCCCTCAACCTCCAATAAGTTTTCAAAAAATGGAGGGGGGCTGAAATAAAACTTCTTAAGCATTCTGTTTTGACAACGTGTCTCGGAAATCCACCACATTTAAGCTATGGAAATGTGCACAATTCAATGTCATGACATACCAAATTGAAGCATAATTGCTTCTAAGTGGTTGACAACCAGCAAGTACATTCTCTCCCTCCCCCATCCCGCTTTCCCCCCTCCCCTCTCATGACATAAAGTGGAAGATCTTGTCAAAAGTTTCATCTTAACGCGAGCGCAAATGGGACGGAGGGGGGAGGGGGAAAAGGACAACTTGGCATTAATACATTTTAAACAGCTTTGAAATGGAAGGGAATTGCTGCCTTTCTAAACCGCGGATCCTTAAACACTGCCATTGGGAGCCTCCCCAAGGACAGACAACAACTGTTTGAAGCACAGCTGCTGAGTAGGAAACTTTAAGAGTGGGGAAGAGAAGATAAAACAGAAACAACTTTGTGAGCCCTAAAATGTCAGGAAATGAGAGCTTGCGAAAGGCAGATAATTGCCCCATTTTTTACTTCAATCGGCATTTGGAGACTGGCATAGGGCCCTCGAACCCTGTGCTTTCTTGACTGAGAAAGGCTTTTATTTATTTTATATTTATATATTTATTATTAAACTTATTGACTGCTGTTCTCGGGTCAGCCAGCTTGCGGCGGTTCACAACAAGGCCATAAAAATCACCATAAAATCACGAAAGCAATGAAACCCCACCCCCAGCAATCCCATTGGGTTCCACCATATTGATCAGGCTCCAGCCTCCATGTAGGTGTAGATGTTAAAGAGTTTTCTAGATGTTAAAACAACTGCAAAACCGATGACCTAACCAATTGGTTCAAAGGAAACGTACATATAGGAAATATAAAGGAGAAACTCATATGCACCCCAGCAAGACTCCACACCTTCTTGGAAGAGACCAAGCCATACAAATGGAGTGACTTGGACCAATGTCAGGAAGAGGTATGCAAGGATCTTTCAACCATCATGAGTCACAGGAAAGCTCCTTGAGACAGAGTCAAGTGCCACCATTTAGTAGAATGCATTTGCAGGATACGACCCTCAGTTATTTTGCAACCAGAAGTACTGGCCTCCACCCACGTGCGCTCCCCTGTGAGAAATAATCACAGATCCCTCTGTGCTGCTCAATGTCTGTTTAATGATATCAGCAATGCGGCATAAGGATCTAATAACACAGGCAGCCATCTCACAGTAGTTTGTAACCAGTAGCCCTAAATAGGGTTAGATAGTCCGGTGCCCGAAGCAGCCGGTTGCTCCTGACACCGACGCCCACACCTCCCCTCCCCTCCCCCTGCAGCACGGCGCTAGCTGCGTCGGGAGTGACCGGCTGATTCGGGCGCCGAACCACCCAACCCTTGCCCTAAACTATTGTCATTTTACTGAAGTCCACAGAACAAGCTGGTCAAAACATTAACAGCCCAATGGAAAAGCCAAGGTTAAGTAGGGAGAATTGAAGTCTCCGAAGAGCAGCCAGGCTGAAATTGTGCTTACCAATCATATGATTTGCAACGTGGATCTGTATCTCTCGCTCGTTCTCGAAGGTCATCTGGCACTTGATGCATTGATAGGTCTTTTTCTGTTGAAACAATTAAAAACGGGTAAGAGGACTTGGCCTTCAGCAAAAAAACAAGCTCCATTCTTAAGATTTTTACACTTCTCTGGACCAACATTTCATTCCAGAAGCTCTCTCCACGGGGTTCAGTGAACACACACATGATCCATGTTCAGTGCACATTTGATTGTTCTTTATAGGTCAATTCTGCATGGGCGGAAAAGGCTCAGAGAGCAGTCATATGGCTAATCCCCACTTCTATATGACACAGATGCCAGGCAGGCCCCCTCCCAGGCCTGCTGTGGATTGGGCCCACAGTTGCCCTGGGCTACGGGAAAGCAGATTCTTCTAAGTCCCCTTTGCCTGCTGCGGGGGCCAACAGGGCCTGTCCTCTTCCCTGCCCTACGGTGGCCCAAAGGGGGCAAACAATGTCCCGGTCTGCTTCCCAGCACTTGTTTTGCAGGACATTCATTTGTGTTTTGCACCTTCCTGCAATTTTTTTTAAAAAAACATGCCACCCCCCCCATGCCCACAGCAGAAGTATTCCACCGCTGCTTTGATTTCCAGGGGGACACATTTCAGTGGGGCACCAAGTGTTCTGCTGAAATGTGATCCCTGTGAGGACACATTTCAGTGCCAGGAAAGCTCCGCAGCACCGCACCGCCGGCAATCCGGAGCAGCTGCTGCGGTGCAGAATGGGCCATACATGCATTGAATAATTCACAAATTACATTCTATGTATTTATAGCGGAACCTATAACCAAAACCCCACATTTATCCAGGTGCTGGTTCTGATTTCTGCTGCTTCAGGCCAACACAGCTACTCACCTGAATCTTACAACAAAGCACTGACTAATTCAAAGTGAAAAGTTAGGACCCAGCTGCAATGAATGTCACAGGTAGAAAAGGCAAATAGACAAACGCCTGTTCACGGGTTGATTAGGTGAAAAGTTCATTTAGGCCGTAAAGCATTTCTGGATTCAGCAATGAAACATCCTTTTAAGGCGAAATGAGATTCCCAAGCTGGGGCGATGTGATTTCGGGAAAAGACGGGAAAGCAACTTTGCAGCATTCATGAGCTTAGTGCAGAAGCAAAGGTACACTTTTCACCAGTCATGAAACTCCTGCTGCAAAGCTAAGGCTGGTTTTCCTCCCATGTTAGTGCGCGTTTCCTATGTCACCGTGTCGTCCTAATGAAGCTGAGCTGCCGAAACAAGGAGACTGCATGAAGAAGCAATTACATGAGCCATTTATTCAATCAGAGGAGATGGGCTTGTACTCAAAAGTAGCACGGGCGTGAGCTCTCGTAATAACGAGATAGTGGGAAATCCAAGAACTAAAAATGAAAAAGCTCACAGCAAGGGAGATATTCCAGCATTTTTTTTTTTTAATATTATACATACATCATTTTACACTGCCAAATCAAACTCTAGGAATGGATTTTGTTTACTAACAATGCAACAGAGAGCATTTGCACTGTGCTACCGTAATTCATGCTCAGAGCATCATGATGGAAGAACTGGAAAGGATGCGTGGAAGGGTACAAATATACCAGCTTTTAAGAAGAAGAAGAAGAAGAAGAAGAAGAAGAAGAAGAAGAAGAAGAAGAAGAAGAAGAAGAAGAAGAAGAAGAAGAAGAAGAAGAAAAAGAAGAAGAGTTGGTTCTTATAGGCCGCTTTTCCCTACCCGAAGGAGGCTCAAAGCGGCTTATAATCGCCTTCCCTTTCCTCTCCCCACAACAGACACCCTGTGAGGGAGGGAAGGCTGAGAGAGCACTGATATTACTGAAGAAGAAGAAGACTTGGTTCTTATATGCCACTTTTCCCTACCCGAAGGAGGCTCAAAGCAGCTTACGTTCACCTTCCCATTCCTGTCCCCACAACAGACACCCTGTGGGGTGGGTGAGGCTGAGAGGGCCCTGGTATTACTGCTCGGTCAGAACAGTTTTATCAGTGCCATGGCGAGCCCAAGGTCACCCAGCTGGCTGCATGGGGGGGAGCAGGGAATCGAACCTGGCATGCCAGAGTCCACACTCCTAACCACTACACCAAACTGGCTGCAGAACGGGGCTGCAGAAGAGGGCAGGTGTTTATCTTCAGCCCCAAAGGTCGCAAGGCATACTCAACATCCAGCCAGAGGATAGAACTTTAACCGTTCCATTGTGTGAAAGCTGTTTTCTACTTGAGATAAGACCCAATCCATGATTTGTGGTATTACTTATCACATGGCAGGTGCAGCATAGCCAGGAGATCCTGGCAGCCAGGCAAGGGACATTGGGGGGCTATTTCCTGCCGCCATGTCATGACCCCTACTACCACCCAAATCCTTGGAGATCTTCCATCCAGATACTAGCCAAGGTCAACCCTGCTTAGCTTCCAAGATCTGATGGGATCAAGTTTTCCTGGACTATCCAGGTCATTGCTGCTAGGGAGAGTCCAAGCTGGATTTGATTTGTGTGCTGAAAGTGATGTTGCTTCCTTGCTGGCGGGTGTAATAAGTCGAAATAATAAATAAATAAATTATAAATAAAATATGCTTCACACAGCTACCCAATCAGTGATCCTTAATCCGAAGGCTTTTTCCTAACCGATCAAAGCATTTTGATTACATTTTAATTACATGGCTGCAACAAAAAATGTGCAACAGCCGTGTAGAGCAGGGAAGCCTTACTTTCTCTTGTCATAAACCAACTCAAAGGGCAGCCGTTTGCCTAAGGCCCGAAGAGAGATTTGAACTGGGAAGGACTCAGGGGTAGAGCACCCACTTTGAATGCAGAAGCTGCCGAGATTTGGGCTTTGGGCTGATCCTGCGTTGAGCAGGAGGTTGGACTAGATGGCCTTATGGCCTGTATGGCCCCTTCCAACTCTATGATTCTATGATCCTGCATTGAGCAGGGGGTTGGACTAGATGGCCTGTATGGCCCCTTCCAACTCTATGATTCTATGATTCTATGGCCTGTATGGCCCCTTCCAACTCTATGATTCTACGAGTCTATGAGATCCGTCCCCCTCATCTCCAGTTAAAGCTCCTCGTGTAGTAGGTTGTTAGGATAGACCTTCTCGTCTGAAGGTGTTCCAAGATTCCTTACGACTCCCCTTCAGCATTCTCGAGAGGCATTGGGACAATTCTCCTACATTCGAGGCAACCTCCCCTTCTTCTATGGGGGACAATGGCACATTCTGGGCCATCCCCCACAACTGTTTTTAACATAGTAGAGTTGCTCGCTGGCTATATATTGTTCTAATCCCTGGCTGCTACCCGACTACGGGAGATATATATATAGATATAGATATATAAATCAATAATGGTCAGAAAGGGAGAGAAAAGAATAAATCGGAGATCTAATCAAGAATTATAGAGCGGTAACATCATTTGCACTGCTCTAGGCGGCTCGGTTTGTATTGCAGGCCGAATAAAACCGCATTTTTTTGCTTGTACTACAAATCAACAAGAGATTAGAACACAGAGAACAGCACCTTGTTCAATTTAGCTTGCCTGGCGATCTCCGAGACGCCTTTTTAACAAGCTGTGGAATGTAGCTGTTCTCCGGAAAGGATACAAGCGCTGAGGGGCCCGGCTCATCGCTGCAGACCTTCCATCTAGAGGTGGTGCGTGAGGATTTAGCTTTGCGTGTGAGAACCAAAGGGAAGAAATAAATGGTCCACCACTGTTAACTGAGAAGGGTAAAAACGCATCGGAGATGCCTTTGGGTTTATTTGAACGACCCATTCCTACCTGCCAACCTGTCTTTGCTGGGATCAATCAACCTAGCATCATTAACGCTATTGACATAGTCCCTTGAATGTGGGAGGGGCCTTGTCCATGTCCGCTGAAATATCCAAGTTGACTAGACTTCTACAGGCTACATAGGTACAAAAAGAAAGAAGTAGTTTTGAAGCAGCAGCTGAAGAAATAATTATCATAGATGCTTTAAGCTGAGCCTACATTGAGCAGGAGGTTGGACCAAATGGCCTGTATGGTCTCTTCCAACGCCATGATCCTATGATAGACATGGTCCAATGCTATCTTCCCTGATCCAGTCCTATTAGTGCACAACTGGATGGCAATGTCATGTCCTGGATATGGAGAACAGCCAGCAGGATCCAGACCTGTAGCAAGGGCAACAAATGCTATCCAGCCAAAAAAGCCACTGGGGAGCCATGAGGGCAACCCATGGCAACCAGCAAAAAGCTGAAGGTGGGGACGGATGCCTTGGAGCCTGTTGCCAAAGGAACAAGTCTCTCCAAAGACTTGGAAGTCTCAGGGGCCTGTGCAGTCATCCTGGATCTACTGAATGCTGTGCTCTCAAGCAACTCCTCTCCCAGGTATGGGGAGCCAAGAGAGGAAGAGAACAGGGGCGGTCTGAAAGCAGGAAAAGGAATAGGTTCAAGCCAGAACCTTCTCTCCTCCCAATCTGAGGTCATTCAAGGACACAGCGTGCCGAGGAGCACTTTAAAGATGGTGGCTGGAGAGAGCCCCACTCCTCCGCGCCCGTCTGCAGCCATCAGAAAAGGACGGAGACATTTGGATCCTGGAGATCAGCTCACAAGTTCACAGGGTAAGAAGTACAGCAGGTCTAAGGTATTAGTACATATGCCAATCGCAGGCTCTTGTGTAAAGTGTAATTTGGTGCAAGCCTGAATCCTGATTTTCATTATCTTCTACAAAAGAAATCTAGCCTCGTGGGAGGAGATTCAAAGCATTTACTTTGTTGAAGAACCTAAATTCTCTCCCGAGAGAAGGGAGAGGCACGGAAGCTCTTGCCGAAGACAGACAGTTGAAAGCCAGAGTGAGGGGATGGGAGCAATTTCCACTCCTGACAACCGTGGGGATTGGGGAGGTGGGGGGTGGGTGGGAATCGTGCATACAGGAAGGCACAGAAGAGTATTCCAGCCTCCGTGAGTGCAGTGGCAGGAAACAGGAATTAGTTTGGCATGAAAGAAGAGGCCCATCCTTTCAGCGGAGTTTGAAGCGCGGCGAAGACACCAGAAGTAGGAAGGTGGCAAAGGGCCTAATAGGTAGTTTCGGATGATGAACTCTCAAGAGGCGCCGCGTTGACGGGAGAGGTGTTTCCATGCCGTATTTTATTCTCCGCAGAATTAGACGTATATCACAGCTGGAGGCAGGTCTAGTCACATATTCGCTTGACCCCGAGGGAGCGCTAAGCAGTCGCAAGCGCCTGAGCAGCCGCCAGCGAAACAAAGCAAAGAATCTTTCGCTCAGATTGTTTCAAGCTTTGGGAATCCTTTGAACCCGGCACATTATCGGGAGCAGGAAAAGATCTCTACCGGGCCGGCCTGTAACAACTCGAGCCCTGCCACGTACGAGATGCTTCTTCGTTAGGGCAGATTTGGCACAGGAAGCGAGAGGGGATGCTTCCCACTTGACTGGGAGAGGGATCCTCAAACAGGTGAAGCCTGACAATTTATGCACAAAACCGTAGGTAGTTTATAAATGGGAAGAATGTTGTTGGGCTGACTCCTTTGCTGGTCAACCGAGACAACTGAGAGACGTTCAGAGCCCTCCTGGTTTTGTCTGGAAGGCCAAAGGTTATCTAGTCTTGCTTCAAGTGGGTCGCCATATTGGTCTGAAGGAGCACAACAAAATTTGAGTCAAAGATTTATTCAAGATTTTATTCAAGGCGTGAGCTTTCTTTCATGGGCACGCACGCTTCCTCTGATTACGCAGGAATAAAAAGAAAGAGGTGGACTTTAAGCAGCGGCACGCACTCAAATTGTGTTGGGCTAGTCTTGTTTGTGTTGGATATGACGGCCGGCTTGGTGAACGAATGGCCTTCTCAAGAATTTGTGTTTTCCCTCCTCCGAATTGGGTGTGCCCAAAGAGACCAGCAAGTTTCGGAAGCGCAGAAGGACTGCCTTGTGTTTTCTTGCAAAATTTCACAGCACCGAACCAGTCGATTCGATGCTGTCCTCAAGCATTCTTTGCCTCTGAACTAAGTTTCGGGGTCGGGGAGAATATTCTAACAAGAATATCCCAACACGGCCCAATGATTTCCAATCTAAAGTCTGAAGCGAAAGGACCGGTTTGTAATTAGAATGCTATTTATTCGTTGCAAGCCACGCTTTCCAATGGGCTCAAAGCAGGTAACAAGAAAAGCATTTTATCAGAACTGCAACTATAATAACTTTATACAGGAATGATGCTTTCCCACTGATATTTCACAGCTTTGATACCAACAATGTTTGCCAAAAGGTGCAATGGCCAGGGCTCCCAACCTCCAAATAAATAAAAGCTAAGATAAGTCTTTTATTTTTAAAGGTGCCATATGCTAAATTTAGGTCACTTGCATTTGCTACTTGGACGTTTTCCCCCCGTCACAGTATTGTGGTGTTTCCACACATTTCTTGGATTCCCTAATTTCCCCCTAATCTTTCTCAAATCTGCTTTGCTGCAATTTTTGGGGAAAGATCCCAAGAAAGCTTGATTTGGGATGAGATGGGGAAATACAAATGGGATGGGAAAATACAGATCTTCTCAGTCCTGCCCATCCTGGCGGCTCCATTTCCCCACAGCGGCAATTTTCTCCCCTTGCCAATGAGGGACTTCCTCAGTTGGCATATCACTGTACTGCTATAACACTATAACATGTATCACTGTATCATTGCTCTGCTATAATGCTACAACAAGCTGTCTATCAAATTACCTGGATTCCCAGGATCCATTTAAAGTCTAAGACTCAAGCCCTGTTCATTGCAGACATATGCCTTTCCCCTTATATCTCTGCAACAAAAGCGGTTCAAGATTTACAACAGGGAAAGAGCCACAGGGAACTCCAGTCCCAATATGGAAAACACATCTGCTAGACAAAAACACCCACATGTTTTGCAATTCTATTCCATGGAACGCCCATTGTCAGCCCAGTTGTATTTGCATAGCTCAAGGATTCACGTGAAGCTCCATCACGCAAAGGGGCTTCCTATTCACTCTCACAGAAGGGCAGCTAGGAAAATAAATGAGAATTATTTCATGGCATTGCTTCTGATACCAAAAAGAATGGAGACAACCCAGTTGATGAATGCAGCATCAGATGTAGACATCGGTCCCTCCAGATCAAGAGATTTGCATTTTACTATATTTGCAACAAAACTCACCACTGAATAGTACTTACTCTAGGAACGGGGGATGTCTGGGGACCCTTCTTTTGGCCACTCGTCTCAGGTGTCAGGTCCCTGTGATCCAGTTGCAGGTGGTTCTCCAAGTCTTCGGCGCTTTCAAATTTGACACTACACTCTGGACACCGCAGGCTTCCACACGGCCTTTCGCTAACATCTGGCGTAGTCATCCCTAAGGACTGTCCATTGGTGCTCCTGGTCATGCACCCAGCGCACAGGCCATACGGCAGACCGTTAACATCCAGTTTCACCAGATCTTGCTTGTTCCTGAAGTCTTTCAAGCACAGGGCACACTTGTAGAGTTTCTGCAAGGCCTGGCCATTGGGAGAGGATGCCGCAGAGTTCCCAACCAGTTTTTGCATGTGGAACGTCCCGTGGATTTTCAGCTCGAGAGTCGAGGTGACCGTCTGCATGCAGACAACACAGCGGAACCCGGTGAGGGAGTTTCTGAGGTCAGGATGCATCTGGCAGTGCTCGATGAACTCTTCTTCGCTCTGCAGAGGCATTTTGCAGATCCGGCACGTCCCTGTATCCAAGCTCTTGCTGTGAGTCACTTTGTGCTCCGTCAGAGTCAAGAGGGACGGGAAGCGCTCCCCGCAAATGGGGCACATGTAATGCTTCGCAGGGCCGCGATGAGTCTGCATGTGCTCCCGGAGGCCGTTCTCCGAGAAAAAGGTCCTCGAGCAGATGTTGCACTTGTGACTCCCTTTGATGAATTCGGCTTTCTTCCTGGAACAGTCATCCTCCCCCGGTCGGATGTTGTGGTCCCTCAACCGATGGTTCTGCAGGAGGACTTCCATAGTGTAAGCAGCCCCGCAGATGTCACACCCGTACATGGGCTCCGACGCATCCACGTCGTCCTCACTGGCTTCGTGGCTGTTGGACGTGTCGGGATTTTTCATCAGCACGTTCGGGATGTCTGCGGATTCGGCCTTCTTGCTGGCCGGCGCCATGCCGTTTGCCGTCCCGTTCTCGGCGCCGGTGTCGAAGACGCAGTGCTTCTCCCGCAGGTGTTTTTCGAGCAAGATGATGGCGTGGAAAGCTTTGCTGCAGAACTTGCAGTTGTACTTCTTGCTGTGGGTCGTGATGTGGCACTGCAGCTCCACCTCCGTGCTAAAGGTCTCCCCGCAGAAGATGCACTTGTGGGACTTGGCCGGGTTGCCCAAGTGGCTGTGCTTCACGTGAATCTGGAGGTCCACCTCCTTCCGGAAGTCCCAGTTGCAGGCTGTACACCGATACATCTTCTTCTCATTACTGTGCTTCACTGCCAGATGGACTTGGATGGAGACCTTGGAGTCGAAAACCTCTTGGCAAAGGGTGCAGTGATACAACACAAAAGTATGCATGTCTAACAGATGCTTCTGCAGATCGTCCACGGAGGAAAACTGCTTATCGCAGCTCTCGCACACATAATGGGTCGAAGTGGTCATGTAATGCACCGTCAGGTGCTGCAGGAGGGACTCTTGGGAATCGAAGTCTTCTTTGCACTGAGGGCACGACTGCTTCCTCAGGAGCAACTCCAAGTGCAGCTTCAGATGGGTCTGGAAGCTTTCGAAGTTGGAGAACTTGAGCTCGCACTGATTGCACGGGTACTCGCCGTTCGAGACCGAGTTGACGCTCGCGGAGAGTCGCTGCCTTTTCGGGGAAGAGACTTCGACGTCAGACGAAACGGGGCTCTGTTCCCCTTTGGATTTTTTATTGTGCGCCAGCGGGATGTTCTTGTGGTTTTCTTTAATATGCTTGGTCAGCTTGAGGATGGAGCCGAAAATGGGCGAGTTTGTGCAATAGGGACAGGAATAGACCTCCATAAAAGACTGGGAGGGCTGAACCACCGGGGAATCCAATTTGGAATTCCCAATGTTGCAGTGCGTTTGCTGGATGTGCTCAGTCAGAGAGGCTTCAGTCAGGAAGCCCATGGAGCACTGGTTGCAAAAGAAGGCATTGTTGCCGTCTGGAGCTGTGGCACCGGGCCCGCAGTGAGCTATGCGGATGTGTTCCTGCAAGCTGTTGATATCGGCAAACATCTCAGGGCAGTAATTGCAGTGGAAGGCCGAAATGTTGCTGAACTGCATCATGGGATACGCGTGGTTTTTATGCACCTTCCTCACGTGTTCGTTCAAGTTGTACAACGTGGGCATGGACTCAAGACAGATCTGGCACATGTGGCTTTGCTGAGGTTTGTCCGCGTGGATGGTCTTCAGGTGGATTTCCAAGACCGCAAGACTGTTGAAGTCACGCTTGGTGCAGTAAGGGCAGCTGTAGGACACCTTGGACCACGTCTGACTCTCTTCCCTTTCTAAGGATCGGATCTTCTTTTGCCCTCTCAAGGGTTTCAAAGTTGAGTCAGGGGTAGAGCCCCGCTCTACCGATGCGCTGGAATCGGGCGTGGCGCTGCTCATGGACGCCACGCTGCCCAAGACAGGGTCGGGGCTGATGCTGTGGTTGCTCGAATCAGGCTGTCGATGGCTATCCAAGTGGCAATAGACTTCCTCGACCGAAGAAAATTGCTCTGGGCACATTGGGCACTTGTGTTTTTTGTTGGCGTGGGCTTGATGGATGTGGGAGAGCAGCGAGTTCTCGTCCGCAAACACTTCGGGGCAATGGATGCACTGCAGGTCCGCCTTCTCGGACAGCTGCGGGTGGCGCGTCATGACGTGCTTCTCCAGCTCCTCCGTCTGGCTGAAGGTCTCCTCGCAGTAGTCGCACATGAAGTCGTCTTTCTTCGCCTCCTTCTCGCTCTTGGCCAGGTGCTCCTTGTTCTTCTTGTGGGCCTGCATGTGGCTCTGCAGGGAGCTGGTGGACGAGAAGCCGCGCTTGCAGACGGTGCACTTGAACGGCTTGCTGGAGCTGTGGGTCTTCAGGTGGATCTTGAGGTGGTCGCTGCGCGAGAAGGCGGCCTCGCACTCGTGGCAGTGGTACTTCTTGTCCCCCGTGTGCAGCTTGATGTGCCGGTCCCTGCTCCGCTTGTGCTTGAAAAGGCGGCTGCAGTAGGTGCACTTGAAGGGTAGCTTGTCGCTATGGATCTGCTCGTGCCTTTTCAGGTAGCTCAGGCGAATGAAGGACTTATCACAAAACTGGCAGGGATACGGCAGGCCGGTCCCCCCTTCCTCCTCCCCAATGCCGAGGTCACACCCATCTCCGATCATCTGAGTGGGTGATGCAACGTCTTTGCTGGAGGGAGATGAAGCCACCCAAGAGAGTTGCGGGTCGTCGTCGCCATCTGTAATGGGAAAGCAGAAAGGAGATTAGAAACAATTCCCAGGGCATCTGTGAGAAAGAGGGACAAAGCCGCTGAACAACACTGTGGCCTTCTGCTGCTACGGTATTAGCGGGGAGGGGGGGGGATGCAACTGCTGCACAAAAACAAAAGAACTGCCCCCGCAAATGCCTCTTGCATCTGAAAACGATGTTTGTGCAAAGTGGGGAGGGGAGCACCTCTTACACAAATGCAGTTTTAAAAAACTATATCTGCGCGTGTGCGCGCGCATAAGGCAACGACGGAACCGTGCTATTCTTTGCTAAGCCATTTCTCCGCTCTCTTCCTCTTCCCCCCCCCTCCAACCCGGTCCCCCCTCCCTCCAAGCAGGTTTAACACCTGTCTACTGTATTGCCAAGCAATAAACAGCGAGTCAAGAAAACAAAACACAACATGCCTCAGAGCGATACAAACATTTCTAAGAGCTGCTGCGTTAAGTGCTCGTACGTGAGCGTTCTCCAGCAGACACCAGTCAGAGAGGTTTTCAGAATACAGCCTGGGAAGGGGGGAAAAAATTCCTTTTCGGCCCTCCCTTGAAACAGGCGAGGCTGAGTGGAAGCCGCGACCGTCAGAGAATCTCTCTTACACACACACACACACACACACAAGAGTCACTCGACAGCAGTGTGACATAAACAAGGCGGGTTTCCCCCGAAAGCTGGGTGGGCACCTGAAACAAAAAACTTCGGATCGATGGGCAGACGCTCGAAAAGGCAAGACGTCTGGCTGCTTTGAAGCCGCTAGTTAAGGAGGCGGCGCCCGCTTCCTGCAATCAACACGATGCCCCCGAAAACTTTCCGTGTGATCAACAGCCAATCTGGCTCCGGTGCCGATTTCATGCCACGCACGCTTGCCAACTCTGCAGCAAGACACCGAGGCAAAGGGGCCTTTCTGCATTGCATCACAGAGCCCTACAGCACCGCGGGGTCTGTGGGGACATCTCTGACCATATTGCGGGAGGGGAGGGGAGGGGAGTCGATACATTGATCCGAGGGTTTGAGATTTTGTAAAGATCGTGGCGGTGTATTCCTCCCCCCCCCCCCCCCGTCCCCCAGGCCGCCCTGATAAAGATTCCGCTCTGAAATGTGTCGGAAAGCGGGGAGAGTTTATTCTTTTGACACAGCTGTTTCTGCGTCTCTCCGCGCATTCGCCGCAGCTGTTGAGATCTCTCTCGCATGGTTCCCTCGTCCTTCTCAGACACACACACAAACACTCACACCAGTAACAGCTGCTAAGCCGCTCTGCCCTCCTTCTCCTCAGCCGGCATCTGCCAACGGGCCCTGAAGAGATGCCAGTTCTCAGCCACGGATGCTCCAGTCCCAGATCTTTGCGGACGGGGTCTTGGGCGGGATTCCGGCAGCACGCCCCATGCCTCGTCAACTGGCCTTGCCAACGGCCCGGCCTGAACCGCCACGGATGCCCACTTGTGCCTTTATGCATCTACAATTCCAGCCGTCCTGTCCTTTGTTCTTGGCCTTGTTGCCGCTTTGGAGATCAGAACCGGGATGGATCTGGGAAGGGAAAGCACCTGTTCTTCCGCTGCTGGAGCCGGAAAATATCGACTCCTGCCAAGCTCAGCCCAAGCTATTCTTCCAGCACAATAGGCAGGAGTGGGCAGTTAACGCGCCATGTTAAAATGCTCCCGCCCTTCCCAGGGAAACAAAGAATGCCGTGGTTTTAATTACTCTTCTTATATGGGCTACCAATCTGTTTAAACCTGTACCGAACTGCAGCACGGCTCCTTCCTGTGGAAGACACACCTGGACGAGGAAGGTGCTGTTCCAGAGCAAGAGAAGAGCATGGAGGACAGCAGGTAGAGAGGCCAGAACCAACATGAAAGCTTCTGGCCACAGTATATAATTCCTACATTACATCATTTGCTAACTAAAATAAAGGGAAAAGTCTGAGATGATGGTCTCTCCTCCCAATACTGGGCTGCCATCCTCCAGGTGGGGCCTGGGGCTGCCCCGGAATTAGAGCTGACCACCTGACAACAGAAATCAGTTCCCCAAGGGAAAATGGCTGCAAAGAAGAAGAGTCGGTTTTTATATTCCGCTTTTCACTACCTGAAGGAATCTCAAAGTGGCCTACAATTGCCCTCCATTCCTCTCCCTGCAACAGGCACCTGGTGAGGTAGGTGAGGCTGAGAGAGCTCTGAGAAAACTGGGACTGCCTCAAGGTCACCCAGCAGGCCTCATGGCTCTCATAGCAGCTTGCAATCAACTTTCTCTTCCTCTCCCCACAACAGACACACTGTGAGGTAGGTGAGGGAGCTCTGAGAGAAGGGAGACTGAGACCAGGTCACTCAGCAAGCCTCTTGTGTCTCAAAGCGGCTTACAATCGCCTTCATTTCCTCTCCCTGCAACAGACACCCTGTAAGGGAGGTGAGGCTGAGACGGCCCTGATATCACTGCTCTGTGAGAACAGCCCTAAGAGAACTGAGATTGACCCAAGGTCACCCAGCCGGCTGCATGTGCAGAAGTAAACCCTGTTCCCCAGATTACAAGCTGCTGCTCTTAATCACTTGCCAAGCTGGATCTTGACATGGGAGGGTGGAATCTATGGCATTATATCATGATATCCTGATGAGGACCTTCCTTTCCTGAAAAGCCTGCCCTCCCCAGGCTCCAGCTCCAAATCTTCCGGAAATTCCCAACCTGGAGCTGGCAACGTTATCGAATCATAGAGTTGGGAGGGACCTCCAAGGTCATCTAGTCCAACCCACTGCACAATGCAGGACACTCACTGCCACAGCCAATTCGCTGGGAGCAGCGGTCTAGAAATCAAATTATAAATAAAATAAATAAAAAATAGAGGGACGTGGGAAGTCAGGAAAAGACAAACAGTCATTCAAGGGCAACGGAATCTGCTCTCAAAGCGTGGAGAAAATGGTTTGAATGTACACTGCCTGTCCTGCATACAAATGCTTTAGTATGCAGCTTTCAGGGCTAGGTGGGGAAGGATTTCTATCGGGAAAACCATGCGGGGGAAAGGGTTAATCCCACCATGGACCGCATTCAAATTGGAGGACCGAATTATGGCTCTATAACATTTTTTTAAAACTGAGGTGAAGTGATCCTGGATCTTCTACATAATATGTAGATCAACCGGGTGTGGTTTAAAGATTTGCAGGGCCCTAGCAGAGTACAATTGGGGTGGGAGCCATCAGACTGAGGGCAGAGGTGTCCCCCACAGTGGAAAGGGCTGTCACTCCAAGTGTCCTTAAAGAGGGAAAAGGAGGTAGGTGAGAGGCTACGGCCCTGATCCATAGGGGAGAAGGCACCATGTAGGGCCCTTGGAAATGCGGGGCCTATAACACGTGCTACATGCATAAATCGGCCCTGAGATCAACCCTAAAATTAAAGAGTCCAGAAATTAACATTAAATAAGTCTATACTACACGTTTGCTCAAAGGTGCATTTTGCATTATCCATAATTATCTTTGAGAAGAGAGATTCAAGCGGGTAGCCATCTTGGTCTGCAGAAACGGAACGAAGTTTGAGTTCGGCAGTACCTTTAAGACCAAAAAAGTTTTATTCAAGGGGTAAGCTTTTGTTGTGCAGACACATTCCTTGAGAGGCCTGAAGATATCTGAAGAAGTGTGCATGAACACAAAAGCTTGAATCTGTCTTTTAAAAGTTACTCAATCAACCTGCGAAACACTGAACAAATTCTGGACCTGGTTTGGACCTGGTTTGGCTGCAATTTAACATTTGAGATGCCCTGTTATGCCTATCAAGAACTCGGAACCAATTTTGTACATTTTGCATACAAATTGTAAAATTTATGTATTAACTCCCTCCCTATAGAGGGCTATGAACCAACGTCCCTGCATAGCAAGACTTCTTTCCTGTGAATGAACAACAGGGACTAGAATCTTCTTACGAAACGGTTCCTAAATTTTGCCGTCTGCCGGTTGTCATTAGACTGTCTCACTGCTGTACCGTATATTTACTAGTTGGCTCCTATTGTAAGTGAGTGCGGGCACCCCTCCATCCCTAAACAGTAGAACCGTGTTTGTAAAAAAGAAAGCCTTGCCTCCCGCCACTTTTGGCAGGAGCGACCCTGAAAGGCTACAAAACGCTCAAGACCATTATTGTTGTTTTTTCCCCCCCCTGAACTTCCCTAGTTCCTTTAATTCGCTGAGCAGCAACGTTTTAATTCATCAGACCTGGGCGCTTCCACCCTGGCGGCTGCCCCCTTTCCTTAGGACTGTGGCTGCACCTTTTGCGGATGAAAAATGACACCCCTGCGCTGCGGACTGTAAATCAACGGTACACCCAATAATAAGCCAGCTTTACGCCTTGCCCCGGACAGCCTCTGTCTCGCTCTCACGCCGGCCACGTTCACAGGGGGGCCTCTCTCGCCGTGCAAGGGAAGGGGGAGGCTGCCTCCCCCCTAAGGACTTGAATTAATGGGCTTCTCTAACTGGAAAGATTCAGCTGGCTGCCTGCTCCCTGGATTAGATTCAGCAGGGAAGGACCAGCAAAGGCCCTGCCCGTCAATTCCCAGCACACGCCAGCTGGGCTCCTCAAGGGGGGATCCAGGCAGAAAGGGACGAGGGAGGCACCAGGGCTTTCAAACTAGGGCAACAAATGGCGAGGCATTCCCGTCCTTCCTTCCTTTCTAAATGGCAGCGTCATTCCTGAAATAATTTTCCTTTTTTTTTTTTAAAGGACAGAAAGCCGGTGCTCTGAGCACACAATGCAGTGCTTTCAGGAACTGAAATGCTTTCAGTGCTTTGTTCAGAGTCGATATCGATGCCTTTTTTTTAATGGTAATGCTGCTGGCCCTCAAGAGGACAAAGCTGCAGAGTTTGTTGGGTTTTTTTAGGGGAGGGGGCATCTAGCTAGCAGAGAAAGCTAGCAAAGCAACAACATTTTCACTCCCCCCCCCTTTCCCCTTGCTTTCCTGGGAATTTCGAGGAACTGCTGGTCCTCCTTCCAGACTTCTGATTGGCTGAGGGCCCTTGTATAAAGATTTTGGGACAGGCCTTCGCCCCCATTCTCCTTGCATCCTGTGGCAAAACAAGAGCGGGTCTGGACAGCATATGCTGCAGGGAGGGACGGGGGATCAGTGGTGGGGCATCCCCCTTGCCCGCATGGAGAAGGTTTCCGGTTCAAAGCCCAGCCTGTCTGCTTGAGAGAATCAAGGTGTTAGCAGGTGGCATGAAAGACTTATACTTTAGCCCAGGGGTGATCAACCTTTTCCCACCTGCAGACACATTTGGGATTCTGACGTGGCACGGTGGGGGCTGCCACAAAATGGCTGCCACTGGAGGCAAAGCCAGCCAGAAAAACGATTCCCACACCTTGTTCAAACACACTGCAGATCTTTGTGCTGTGGTGGCAGCTGCTGCCAAAGCAGCATATAAAATAATCTGCACCACCAATCAAACCTCCAACAATCAATATGAGGCCTTGCTGGACAAACGCTCCACCTGGCCCCATCCGCTTATTCAGAACATTTGGCAGGTGCCACAAAAGATGTCAACTGGCACCACAGCATCCAATGGCACCGTGATGTGGTCACTTGCTTTAGACCAGGGGTGGGCAAACTGTGGCTCTCCAGACATCCATGGACTACAGTTCCTATGAGTCCATGCCTGCAAGGACTCATGGGAACTGTAGTCATGGATGTCTGGAGAGCTTTGGCCACCCTTGCTCAGTTACACTATTCTGAGGATGTTTCAGTGGCTGCTTCAGCACTATGCAACACCCTACCAGAAGCCATATGTTCCCCCCCCCCAAAAAAAAATCTCCTAGCACTCCCAGATATTTCCCCCAGTCCCTACCAGCATTTCACAGGCTAGAAGGAGGGAAACGGGGGCATGGCACATAATGTCAATGTCACTTCCATCGCCAAACCAGACGTGACATCATTGTGTTGGCGTGACAGTCTAGGATTCATCCAAAACTCTATGGTTTAACCAACGAGTTTGAGGCAAATCCTAGAGCCCACCCAAGGTTATGACGTCACTTCCAGTTTGGTGCCAGGCGTGATGTTGTGAGCCGGTGCAAAGCCAGCACACCTGTCCCCACCCAATTATTGCTCAGCACTCGGGAAACATCATACAACAGATTTGTTCTCATAAGCCTTTAATGATGCCAAGCTGCCTCTGCTAAGATTGCTAACACACCTGACAAGAATGTTGTTTTCAGTTCTGTTAAATTTGCTACTTTCAAAAGTTTTAATATATATATAAGTTTTCGTTTGTTGGTGCGGAATTCTGTCAGCCACTGCAAGTTGCTTTCATGGGAAAAGCAGGTCAAAAGCTCTCCAAATAAATATTTACAGGTATAGTTCTTTGTGCTCAGATCATTACCAAGATGACCTCAACAAAGGGAGCTTCTCAAATTTAGAGAAATTCAGCCATGTCAGCTTGGCTAAGAGATCCAAGCACATCCACTAGAAACACAACAGGTAGCAGATCTCACTCTAACCATCTTCTGATTCATAAGACAACCTCGTTTATACATTCTGGTGGACTCAAATGGTATGTTTTCAACTGGCTAGCAAGCATGCCTGTCCAGCCAGTGAGAGAAAGCATTAGTGCAGCCAATCATGAGGATGAATACACAGAAAAGTAACTCAAACCAAGTAGTGGTGAATGACCGGAGTATCAATTTGATGGGCAGAGCTTTCTGGCCATTCTCTCCTAGGGAACAATTTGGAGGAGAGAAAGACCTTTCCGGCAACCTTAGCACTTCCACAATGAACTTGCCAGTTAAATGGAAAGGGCTGCTAGGTTGCTAATGAGATTGTTGGACACAGAAGATGCTTTACATTTCAAATGCCTATAAACAGTTCTCTCGACAAAGACATTTCTTTTGGTCTGGCCTCAACATGACCAAATTTAGAATGATAGTAAAAGACAGCAATACAAAATGAAACTGAACCAAACCTTGCAAAGATAACGCCCACTTCCTTACAGAATTAAATTGTAGTTTTCAAGCCTGGTGTGTTGGCAAGAGAATAAACCACTATGTAGAACAACGATCTTGTAGTTATCAGCAAAAATAAGGCTAAGGAAGGTGGGGAGATGATAGAGCACGGTCCCCAATATGGTACCCACAGACCAACATGGGTCCCCAATATGGTACCCACAGACCAATATAGACCAGGCTTTCTAAAACCCTGGGATTTCTTGATGGCCCTGGAAGGGTTTCCCGAATGGGTAGGAGTTAACTAATTATTAATATCTTTTTTAAAAATTCAACATTTATTGGATTATGTGACCATATATGGTCATGCTGTGACCTATTGAAGGAGAAGATACAGATACACCCCCCTCCCTGGAATCAGAGTTGACCCCCCAACTACAGAGATCAGCTTCCCTGGAGAAAAAGCCTACTTTGGCAGGAGACTCTGTGGCATTGTACCCACTCAATTCTCTCCCCTTCCTAAACCCCATCCTCCCCAGGATCCACCCCAAAATCTTCATGAATTTCCAAATCAGGAATTGGCCACCCTAGTATCCAAAGACTGATGGTCTAGCTCAGCTTCCTATGAGAGGGAGGTCACATGATGTGCAAGCAAACTCAATCCCCATCATCTCCAATTGATTCATCTATTTCGCTTTCAAGAGGCCAACTAAGGGAGACTTGACTGTCAAAAGCTCAGTAATACTGGATAACTTAAAATGATGTTATTATACCACTAAGGACTATAGAACCCCAGGACTTAACAAAGATATTGGATTCTTATCTCACTACACATGTAAATCACTCTTTTCAAACATCTGTTAACTATTTTACTATCTGTACGCTAATTTGATGCTATTCACCAATTGCTTTAATCTATTTTAGCTATACTCATCACTCAAGTTACTTTTGCATCTTGACTTCAATTAGCCCTTCCTGGCAACTAACATCTCTCCCCCCCATCCACCCACACACACACACAAGGGTTTCACAAAACCCTGGTTGAGAAAGCCTACCTTACACAGAAACCTTTGAGCAGAATAACAGATGAAGGATCACAGAAGAGTTCACTTTGTCACATATGTGCGTGTTACAAACTTATGATTGGTAGTAGGTAGTTCCGAATACTGAATACTCATTCAGATGGGTCACTGTGTTGGTCTGAAGCAAGCGAAAAAAGTTCTGAGTCCCGTGGCACCTTTGAGACCAACAAAGTTTAATTCTGGTAATAACTTGGTTCTCTTGTACAGTATTCAGACATGATTCCGCACAGCAGTAGCCAGATCCTTCCTTCTGCACTAGAGTTCACAACATGTCAAATCTGAAGCCCTTCTGAGAGGGTCAGAGATAAACCCTGAATTCATATAATTAACATTACTGCTACCTCCCACCACATAAGACAGGAAAATTTAAACAGTCCTTTTATCTCCTGACTTGATTTCTTGGTTATTTTGGATGCCACGGCTACCATTTCTTAAGAATGGAGGAAGGGGGCAGCTGTTTATAGAAGACAAATGGAGAAATCAAAGAGTTTATCGCTGTCATGATTTGATGATGGCCCAATTCTCCCTCGCCTCCCGAAAAATAAAAGCAACCCCAGAAGTCCCTGGTCTTTTGGATGCGGGGCTTGTGCTGGGAATAGCAGGGCTTCCCAAGGAAGGCTAACAGCTCACCTGAAAATGGGTCTCATGCAATAAGGGGATAAATACTGCCGTCCGCATTTTACAGATGGGTTGTTTGCGGCTGGCAGACATTTATTTTATTTATTCGATTTATATACTGTCCTTCCGGCGAAGCCAGCTCAGCGCGGTGTACAACAATAAACAAGGCAGGAGGACAATTAAAAATTAATAACAATTTAAAACATTCCAAGACCATCAAAACCGGTAAAACCACATCTATAATTAGCGTACGAGTCAGTTATACCTTTGATTCTAGCACAGTCCCTTTTCGTGGGATGTTGTGTGTGTGGAGGGGTGTTTTGGTAGGGGGTCTCCGTTAGATGTTATGGGATCATGTGCCCCGATCAAAAGCTTCCTAATTGTGGAAGGGAAGTGGCAGACAATAAGGCTGCCAACTTCCAGGTGAGGGCTGGAGAGGCCACCCACCACAAATTTCAACTGCTCTTCAGACTACATTGCTTATTTAAAACATTTATTCTACTTCCTGGGGGAAGGAGAATGGCATTATACCCCACTGACTTCCCTCTCCTCTCCTAACGCCACCCTCTCCAGGCTCTACCCTCAAATCCCCAGGTGTTTCCAGACCTGGAGTTGACAACCCCAGAGATGATGCTTACAAGCACTCGGCATTCCACTCTCCCCATATTCTTGGGAAAGGGGGGAATTGAGAAACTGTACTTGAGAAATACAGTCCAATTCTTTCATTCAACACACCTTACTATTAACACCTTCACACTGCAATTGGGAAGTGGGCTAAATCAGGGGTAGTCAACCCGTGGTCCTCCAGATGTTCATGGACTACAATTCCCATGAGCCCCTGCCAGCAAACGCTGGGAATTGTAGTCCATGAACATTTGGAGGACCACAGGTTGACTATCCCTGGGCTAAATGACCGCCAAATGTCAAAATTGATCACTCGTCATCAGTAGTTTAAAAGATTCTGTCTTTGTTTATGTTTGTTTGGTTTTTTTTTTTACAAAACACCTGTATCCCAAAGCAACATGGGACACACACGGAACTCGGTTTCCAAGACTGGGAAAGGGGTGGGGTTGGTGAGACGAGACAGATTCCTTCCTTCCCAGCCCACCGGCTCTCCCACCCCCTTGCCCTTCACAAGGAGACATGACCTTGCTGCTAATAACTTGTCACAAAGCACTCCCTAGATGCTCCTATAGTGGGGCAAGGTGCCTGCATGCATGACGTGGATGTCCTTTCGGTAAATCCTGAACAGAGTTCCACGCATCAGACGAGACAACAAAATAAGACTTGTGGATGTGTGCGTGTGCGATTATATTTAAAACACACAAACAAGCACACAGTCGATCTGTGCACGAAAAAGAAAAATCAATCTTATTTAGCCGGCTGTATCACATTCCAATAAATGATTTGGAGAGGGGGGGAGGGGGGAGTTTTATGTTAGATCTAGGAATAAACTAAATGCTTTCGGGGTTGAATCACTGTTTTTCTGCACTCCCTTTGGAGCAGCCACAGACACTATATTTTGCCGTGCATCGTGGACTTGGGACTGGAAACAGCTGTACCCCTAATTACATGTAAAGTGAACCAAAACATTCCTTTTATCACAGACTGTAAATCTGTTAGCATCTGTCTCTCCTTTGTTTCTTCCACAAGATACAAGCTTGTTTCTACATTTTTCTCACCTGTAGCGGTGATTAAAATTCATTATAAATGAAAGGAGTGAACACTAAAACAAGTTCCTCTGTGTACAGTTCTAAACTCAAATTAGAAACAGCTGTTTGCTAATTCATGCAGTGATGTTTTGCCGTGCTCTGTGAATCAATAATAACTCAGCCGATTTCTATGGAAATTTTTAGGGTTATCCGTGTGCTGTAGGGTCTGTTTGCTTTCTACCTAGCTATCTGCTCTCCGAACAGGCCCATGAGTAATTGGGAGCTCCTTTTCGCAGAAAGGACAGTAACCTCGGAGTAGATAGTATTGGTGCACTGCTAGAAATCACAAACATAGCTCTTTTCAAATATTTATTTTCTACTCAAGGGGCCACCTTTTGTCAGAAGGGGAGAGGGAAGACAGAACCCATGCCTCCCCCGGGGATGGGACATTTGTTGCACTATCTGGGGGGTGGTCCTTTCATTCAGGATTGCCAAGCCTCTAACCTAACTCCCAGGAGCTTGGGGGGGGGGGCAGAACACAGGGAGGAGAAGCACGAATGCGAAGGTGATATCTCTTCCAACTTTTTACCATAAATACACAGAGTTTAGGGGGACTTCCTAGAGCAGGGTTTTTAAACCAGTGTACCACAGTACCAAGGTGTACCGCTAGGGGGGCCAAGATGTACCACGGCTTGGGGGAATCCAAGATGGAGGCTGCACGGAGCTGGCAGTCACCACTGCAGCAGCGCTGCCACCCACCGACATCAGTTCAATCTTCCCGACTTGCACGCTCAGTGCATCAAACCTCCTGCTTGCAGCCCTCACCATCCTCGCCGCCCCTGGTATCAGGGAGTGGGGTCCCCATAGGGCAGGCGTAGTTCCGGCCTGACCCCCAAGCTCAGGTGTGAATGATGCCCAGCACAACATCAAGTCGTGTCTGCAGCCCTGAGCTCTCCCAACACTAAACGGGAGCAAGGTGAATGCTCCCATTTAAAAAGAGGTTCAAAAGAGGAGATGGGGGAACAGGTCTGCGATGTTTGTTCTCCCTGACAGCCACGTGGGAGCTCGTGGCTTAGAAGCTGAAATGCACTGAATGCCAGGTGGGAGGGAGCAGTCAGCAGAGATGGGCTTATTTGCGGGGTGCATTATTTATTATTATTATTATTATTATTATTATTATTATTATTATTATTATTATTATTATTACACACGCACAATACCTTTATTGGCATAAAGCAGATCAGCAAAATGAACAGAGATAGTCAGCATACATCAAGCAGTTTAAGTTTAGCATATGTAGCATTGCAGTTACAGTGTGGTGGGGTGAGTAGATGGGGGGGGGGCTGGGTTTTATTTTTATTTGTATATGGTGGGCATGGCCCAGGCTGGCATCATTTCCGTAGTACCTCAAAGTCTGAAAAATATCTCGGGTGTACTCTGCAGTCAAAAGGCTGAAAAAGGCTGACCTAGGGTGTTGTGATGTCACTTCCTGATCAGCCTCACTCCCACCTCTCATTCGGGCATTGCAGGCAGCAGTGGGCCTTCTGCTACTCCAGGAACTTCACAGCTCTTCTTTCAGTGGGGCAAGACTCAAGACATGGAACCCCACAGTGTCTGGCCTCCAAATCTAGGGCTTTACTCATTCCCACAGGTGTCGACATCCAGTTGACTACTCACCAAAAGCCAATTGCTTCTAAGTAGGGAAACTCTTCTGAAGTAAATAGTAATGGCGCCTGTCCCATTATACCACCCCACTGCTTATGTATGGTTTATTGCAGGGGTAGTCAACCTGTGGTCCTCCAGATGTTCATGGACTACAATTCCCATGAGCCCCCTGCCAGCAATTGTAGTCCATGAACATCTGGAGGACCACAGGTTGACTACCCCTGGTTTATTGCACGGCTAGTAACAATTTTGTGGGCTATTAAATTTTTGCAGAATGACTTGCCAAGTTGATTTTATATCTGGATTTTAAACTCGCACACACACACACACAAAACTTTTCAGTACAGGGGCATAAAAACCACATGGCGAAACGGTCTGTAAATAAAAGACAAGCGGCAACTCGGAATTGTTACTGGTGCAGCCCGATAGCTCGAGGGGGCGTGGAAAATGAAATTACGAAAGGGGGGAACCTCAAGCCTTTTCCTTATCAACTCTGAACAGAGATAACAGCTTGTAAAGAGGAGGGGGAGAGGAGAGGAGAGGGACAAAGGAGAAAGTATGGATTTTATGTCCGGAATGATAAAAGCAGAGCCCGTCTCCTTACTTAAGAGAGCTGAGGGCTTGTGATGTATAGACGTGTTCCCTCTTTTTATGAACAGCATCTGTCATTTTTAATGAGAAATGACTTTTAAAGGGAAAGGGAAAGCAAACAAACAAAAATCTTTGCCACCTGTTAAAATGCCTTCTATCTTCTCAAATCTTTGCCTGCTTTGCAAGAGGCCTTTCAGAGACATCAGAGGCCTTTCATGTTTAACCAGCGATGACCCTGATCCCTGTGATCTGAGAGCCCCCCCCCCCCCCGTCTTAAGGCGGAACAACAAAATGCTTTGTAGAAAGGCAACGTCCTTCTTCCAATAGATCTCTGGGCTCTTTGACAGGAGGTGCCAGTGATAAAAATTGCGAGACTCCAGACGGGTTTCCTTTGCGTTTGTTTGGTTTACTTTTCCAAAGGTGGCGCTCAAGTGACGAGTGCAGTCTTTCTTCGGGTGACACTGCATCCTCATTATAATATCACTGAAGTCGGCGCAACAATTCCCAGCTGAGTCGAGATTATTCATGGCTCGGTCTTGGTGCCGTGAAGGGAAGGACCGTTCGGTTCAGCGGCTGCACGGCAGCCCATGAAGCCGGGGTCTGATGCCAAACTCACTTCCTGCATAGGGTAATTTATGGGTTATATGTACTGGCACACAGAGGACCACGCTAATTGTCATACAGATACAGACAGAGATACGTGTGCAGTCTAGTAGCAGATATACCCAGCCTGGACACGCGTGGATTCCAAGCTACTTGTCCTGTAACCTAGATTGTATTTCTGAGTTCCACCGAACACCTTGGGGAGGGGGGATTTATTTAGGCATCATATTCTTTCCACCTGACGTGGGCCCCTTCCACACATGTTCGATAATGCACTTTCAATGCACTTTAGAATTAGATTTTCCTATTTTCCTGGAAAATCTGGCTGCCAAAGCATATTGAATGTGCATTATCCAACGTGTGCGGAATGAGGCCTAGTTTTCTTTGCATATTAAAAAAAATCCACGTTATTTTTAATTTAAAGCAACCTTAATTGCTTTAATTGCTTTAATTTAAAGCAACTTTCTGACCACAGTGATTCCTTCTCGATGTATGAACACAGCTGAAATGTACCACTGGGCATTTCTCTCTCTCTCTCTCTCTCCCTCTCCATTGCACATTTCTTTTGGTGCACTACTGCGCATCCCCTACAATGCCATTCACTCATGCTCAGCACACCTGAGGGAAGAACCCAATAATGGATCAACTTTCAGAACAGAAGGTAGGAAAGAGAGGACGACCAAAATTTGTCATAAGCTGCTTTTAGCATTCAGAAAATAATTTTCCAAGGACACCAGAGAAAAGTGTTCGGCTCCAGGAAAACTGCTCTCAAGTCATCCTGCTAGTGACGCCACTGGGCTTAAAGCATCTCATTTGCAATTTAGAAAGAAGAAAGGTGGCCATTTCAATGTCCCCTTATAAAAATACATTAAGGCAGGGATAGGAGGGGAGGGCACAACGGGATTTAAGGAATCCTTTTGTGAGAATAATGGGAAGGGGGTGGAATAACATTCGGCACAAAACAAGCCCAGAGACACTCTCTGCATGGAAGTTCACGTCCTCCTGCTACATTTGCAAAAGTACACCTTGATGATAAAAGTGCGGCAAAAAGCAACTTAACAGCATAATTTTCTTTACAGGCATTTCACTTTGGAGTTCCTCCTATGGGGATCAAAGCAGAGAATTAAAAACACACTCACAATGCACACAACACACATTTCCAGTGTACAGCTGGGCTAACTTGGGGAACAAACCTTTAAACAACTACCCTTAATTTATTCTCTCTGGAGATGCAAAAACCGACTTCTGCCATTAAAGCTTAGCAGCACACGTTGAAGAACACACAATGTAGTAAAATCAGCGCTATGGAGAACTTTAGTCGGGACGGGAGGGGTTTATGGTTCCCCCCCACTTTACCCCTCCCTCCCAACTGGGACACGTTGCCAGGTGCATGAGGATCTTAAGATGCATACAAAAATTCAAGAGCCACTGTAGACCATGTGAGCCCTTTTTCTTACTCTTGCATGCAAGTACATGAGAAATCAGGCTTTTTCAGAGTGACGGTCTTTGAGGAAGGGGCCTAAAGCAATTAACAGCGGTAGCCGTGTCAGTCTGTAGCAGCACATGCAAAAAGTAGTCTTGAGGCGCCTTAAAGGCCAGCAGATTTATCATAATTAAGAGCCACTGTCACAACTTACTGGTGGCAGCCCCTCATGGGTTTTCAAGGTAAGAGATGGGTGGTGGTGGTTTCCCCGTGCCTACTTATGCATAACAAAATCTCCATCTAACGGCACCTTTAAGACCAACAAAGTTTTATCCTTGATGTGAGCTTTCGTGTGCAGGTACGCTTCCTCACACCTAAAATAAAACTTTGTTGGTCTTAAATGTTGTTTTCAAATGTTGTTCTGCTACTTCAGGCCAGCATGGCGATGCACCTGAATCTGCTTCTGCATACTGATGCTGGTCTTCCTCCGTAGTCTCTCATCCAAGTACTAACCTGACCCTGCTTAGCTTCTGAGATCTCCAGGGATCAGGTGGGTCTGGGCTGTTCAAGTCTAATAAGTGGCAGAGTCCACTTCAGCAGATGCACAGAGCAGAGCCTCAATTTGGCAGGTACATGCATGCAGCATGAAAGAGCAGGATCAAAAGGCAGGCAGTGATATGGAAGATGCAGTTTTTACATTTCCATGCAAAGGTGAACTATACATGAGATACAGACAGCTGCAGTAGTGGATAAGAAGGCAGGCTTTCTAGACTTACTGAGCTAATGAGGAAACAATTACCACAGCTGAGTCCTTTATTTTTGAGCCTCAAATAACCTGAACTTCCTCCTCCCACCCTACCTGCAACAGATACCTTGTTAAAAGCCCTGTAGCACCTTCTGACAGGAATGCCAGGTCTTTTGGTGGGAGCCCATCACCACGCACAAACAGACAAACGGTTCCTGCTGCCACTCGGCTGGGCAGCAGGAGAAAAATGGGGAGGAATGAGGGGGACAACGCTCTACTGCTTGGCCAAAACTCTACAACTGCATTTTCCACTACCACGTTGCTGACAAAGCAATGACATCACTTCTAGTCACAGAAATGATGTCATTGTGTCTACAGATGTTAGCACATTGCTAGCAAAGAGGGCCCCCTACTGGTGAGGCCTCCCACTGCTGCAAGTCTTCTGTTGGCCACCTGACCTACAGATGATTTCTAAAGATGGCACTTCCCCCCCCCCTCAGCCCCAAACACTCCCCAACTCAACTGGGGAATCAGTCAGCTGGCTGCATGTGGGAGAGTGGGGAATCAGTCCTGTTCTCCAGATTAAAGGTCGCTGCCCTTAACCACTATACCAAGCTGGCTCTCAACTATGGTAGAAATTCACCAACGCAATTCGGCAGAACCTCCCTCATCCTGTCCTACCCCCACCCCTCTTTCCCTACCCTTTCCAAATGGGGCTATGTTAATTTTGGCTATAAACAGAATTAGGTTTTTAATGTTTTTAATGTTTATTTTATTGAAGGTTGTGCACTGCCCTGAGAAGGGTAGTATATAAATTAAGGGTCATAGCCAAAAGGGCTAGAAACCTGGGCCTTTGCGGAATGATTAAGCACAAAGATTCTCTGTTTCCCTGGTAGGGCAGCAAGATAACGTAATACATATATGACGGCCACGAGGTTCCTTTCTTGGGGGCTGAGAAATATTTGGCAAGTCTCCAAAGGGAGCAGGACTTCATAAACTTTGCTCCAACAGATGCCACTGCAGCCCACGTTTGCCGAAATTTCCTACCTTCCACATTTCCGCGTGTTCCTGTGCAGCAGCATAAAACCTGCTCTGCTGCTCTTAGCCTTTGAGCAAATTACAATTAGCTATTGTAATCAGTCCTTAATGGTTTAATTCTCCCGAGTCCCAGGGAGGCAAAGGAAAATTACACAAGAGAAATATTGGGGACAATGTCAGCTTATCCAAAAACAAAGCCGTTCAACAATCCTCTAAAACAGAGTCTAGGCCAAGCAGATCTGGAAGGTGGGGGGAAAAGCAACCTTCTGCTATTCTTTGTAGACAGCTTTGTCACTTTGAACTGTGTTATTCTCTGGTCTCATAATCCAAAACGTTTACAGGGTTCTCTGACGCAACCGGGGAGTGTTTCCAAAAGCGGTTACCCATTTGAGCTGCTGACATGCACTCCTGTTTCCATCGCAACTAGCCCCAATGACCCATCTCCTTTCTATACCTCTTCTTTCTCTCTAGCTCCCACAGTCAGATTACCAGGGTACAAATTCTGAGCCGATCTAAGTAGCAAGTCAGTGAGCAGAGTCCTTTCCCTCACAGGGACCAAAAGCACAGCAAGTTCAACGATTGTCTGGAATTCTTTCCCTGGGTCTTAGGAACGGTGTCGGCAACACAAGTTATGTCATTATTCCAGGAAATAAGGAACAGAGGCGGGCAAAGGTGGTGGGGGATTCTTTGCTGTAAAAAAAGAAACACTACAGCAAGCATCATTAAAGCTCATCAAAAGCACATTAGAGAACACCTGATAATATGCGCACAACATTAATGATCTTTACAGCGTAGCACATTAATGCAGATGAAGTTGCACGGATTCACAGCGACTGAACTTTCCCTTTCGTGCAGATATTTTCTGTAACCGGCTTCTCGATCCATTCAATGGCAGGCCTTGCTGCACAGTAATGTACGTGTCCTGTACATATGTTGTAGTTGTGAATTTCCTGCATTCTGCAGGGGGTTGGGCTAGATGACCCTGGAGATCCCTTCCAACTCTGATTCTATGATTCTATGTGAACTAGCTAAGCAAGAAAAAAACATCCATCGGGACCAGCTTTCCATTGGACTGCCACAGATCAAACAGACAGGTAAACATATTATCTCCATTTTCTTGGCCCTATGGAATCTCGAGGACGTATTGACAATGGAGGTTTGGTTTAGAGGTGGGTGGAAAGTTGAATTATCCCAGTTCTACCTCTTCCCTCCCCAAATCTAGGGGTCCAAGTTACTCCCACTGCCACCAGTCCATATGAAGCCTTCAAGAATTGTTCCATCTATCCAGTAAAGGAAACTGATGAAGCTTTTTTCTTTTACAAAACAAATGTGCCTCAACAAGACGGTCCGTTTTTTGCATCTTCCGGCTTTGGTGATCATCGCAACCCGTTTGACACTTGCGTTGAAAGGTGGTTTTAAACCAACAAGGAAACTGATAAATATTCAATGGAACAGGATTAAATTATTCCATTTATACCCTGAAGCTACTTTTCCATGAAAGCCATTCAAAATATTTGTGTATGTCTTTTTTTTTCTTTTTCTTTTAAGGAAGGGATTGAGAGGGGGGGGGGGATGTTTCTTTGGAACACTGGAATTCCTAGATCCGAGGAGTTAATGAACCAAAACTTTAAAAAAATTATTATTATTTTCAAGTTTTGCGAAAGAATGCCGTATATGCAAAATTTCTGATCCCACATTACAAAATAATTACATGATAATTACAGACGCATTAAGATGTCTACCCCCTGTGTAAAGCTTCTGCACCCAACCGCTAACTGAGGCAGCCCCAGAAAGCTTCAGCCTTATTAAGGAGAATTCCAGCATTGAGCAAAACCTCCAACTGAAGCAGATTTCAACTCTCCTACTCCTCTGATTTCTAATTAATTTTTTTTTAAGGAAGCTCCTTTCTTCCAAAAACCCAATTATATTTTGGCATTAGCCTGCAACCAAACTTTTTCTTACAGCCTACGTTACTTCCCGCACATTTAGGGCAACAGGGGTTGGGTTTTCTGCACAATTTCACCCAGACAATCCAATCTTTTAAAATGGGTTTCTTTTTTAAATGGTCCCTCCCATAATCCAATCCTGAACAATAAAAATGTAACATTTCCAAAGGCTAATTAGCATGTTAACAGAATGGATTAGTGATCCTCCACTTCCTTTCTTCTAAAACCACTGCTCTCAACCAATTTGGAACTAGACAATGAGCTTAGCGGCCTGGATGTCGCTGCCTGGAAGTAGACATTACACAGAACACGTGGCTGCAACTCCCACAAAAGGCACGGTGGTGAACTTCCCCATCCCTGCATATGGCAGCTTGTGAAGTTTGCGGGGCAGCTTGGGAGATTACGCAGTTACGTCATGTCACTATGTGAGGACATGATGCACAACTACTGTTTTCTGTAGGAGTCACACCCGTAACATCCCGTTTAGGTACTCACCTTAGAGTTGTTGTTATGTGCGAAGTCGTGTCCGACCTATCGCGACCCCATGGACAATGATCCTCCAGGCCTTCCTGTCCTCTACCATTCCCCGGAGTCCTTTTAAGTTTGCACCTACTTCTTCAGTGACTCCATCCAGCCCCCTCATTCTCTGTCGTCCCCTTCTTCTTTTGCCCTCGATCGCTCCCAGCATTAGGCTCTTCTCCAGGGAGTCCTTCCTTCTCATGAGGTGGCCAAAGTATTTCAGTTTCATCTTCAGGATCTGGCCTTCTAAGGAGCAGTCAGGGCTGATCTCCTCTAGGACTGACCGGTTTGTTCGCCTTGCAGTCCAAGGGACTCGCAAGAGTCTTCTCCAGCACCAGAGTTCAAAAGCCTCAATTCTTTGACGCTCGGCCTTCCTTATGGTCCAACTTTCGCAGCCATACATTGCAACTGGGAAGACCATAGCCTTGACTAAACGCACCTTAGGGACTGCCTACCAAGTCAACTAATTGCCATGGCACTTGGCATGATGAAGGACACAACAAAAGGTGTCTCCAGGAAAAAGCAACATTGAGTGTCCAAGCTCAAGAAGATTGATTCCCACCAAGTGGCTTAACTTCTGGAAGTAGTTTCTGACAAGAGCTTGCTGGGAACAGCGGTATATATATTTAATTATAAATAAATATTAAATTATTCCAGTACTAGGGACCAAGCCTATTGCATTCAGGAATACAACGGGTGCTAGATGGGGGGGGGAGGTAGAAGAACTCTACGGACAGCCTCCCCCTCCCCCCCAGGACCTGGAAAGGCTGCCTAACAGGGAAGTGGAAGGAGGAGGGTGTGGTCAGGGGTGGGGGATGGAAGGTGATTGGCTGGCCGCTGGACAGACAAGCAAGCCGGTTGGAGGACAAGGCACTCGGGGGTGGGATAGCCGCCCTGAGTGGGTGTTAAGCACTGAGTGGCACTTAAGCCATGAGACACACTCCTCCTTCAAGGCCTTGCCAGAAATATATTATGTGGAACAAACAGATGGGTTTTTAAAAGTCAGCTTTGTGCTAGCAGAAGCCATCACATACAACCTCAAAGAGGGATTTCTTTTAGGAAAAAAATCAACAAAAAAGCTGAGCCATTACAATTAGCAAGCCCGATAACTTCTTACCTAAATTCACACTAAAAAAAAAGGAAGAAACAAGAAATCAGAAATAATTCCACTCGACTCCATGGAAAGACAGGGAAGCCAAATTGGTGTAAATTAACAGGAAACCGGTGCCACTGTTTCCGTCAGAGCTGCTTCCTGACGCTGTGGCGTTTCATTCCGGGTAAACAGAATTTACAGTCAATTTGTAAGAGTAGGAAATAATGTGAGTATAGCCAGAATGGAGCTAGCAAGAATTGCGCGAAAATAGCTCTATAGGCACACAGGCCGAACATCGCCGGTAGATACCCACCCACCCCCGGGGCGGTGGTGGCTGTTGTGGTCGGGGGGTATGGGTGGGTGGGAGAGAGGAGGTCTGCAGATTGTTTTTAAACCCCTCCCTATTCCCAACCCCCACCCCTACCTCTTCAGGGAAGACGAAGGAGAGATGACGTAACCAAGTTGCAGTTTGACACCAGGGGGCTCCATCGATCTTCCCCCACTGCACCACCCTCAACCGTAGACCAGGTGGAAGACCTCCATTTTGGCCGCCAGTATTGGTTTATTCTTATATGTGATGTGATGTTTTATGTGGGTTTTAAAGGTTTTTATAGTAAACTGCCATGAGCCAGCTGGGTCCAGGAGTGGGGTTAATAAATACAAATACAAATAAATAAACAAAATACCCAGCCATCTAACCGATTCACAGCAGAAGAGTGGCCCAGACTATAAACACTATTTTGGAAGGGAAAAAAATTATCCCTGGTACATGAGATTCTGCACAGCTGCCACTCGTGCATACAGCCATCTCCGTGCCCCCGTGGGCGGACCACGGCTTCTAGAGGCTGACCGAGATTGGCCCGTCCTCCTGCCATCCACGGCCTTCAACCTGCCCAGCGGAGCCTTGAGGTGCTAGATTAGGGGAAATTGAGAAGGTTCTCCTCTGCTGGGAATGAGAAACAACTGTTTTTCCCAACTAACCTTGATGGGTGAGCTCACCCACACAAGAAGACATGAGTCAAGCTTCACGGGTTCTGATTATCCCCCATGACAGGGCCATCACAATCATCCATCTGCAGCCTAGTCTTCTGGGGACAGGTCTTTATTTGTTTGCTTAAAGTTTCAGAATATGCAGAAAAATACCAGCAGACTCTAAGATGTTTTATGGTAAGGACAGGCAGTTGGTGGCTCCAGCCCACCCTCTCTCAACTACTCTTTGGACACCCCCCAGAGTATTCCAAGGCAGGGGTAGTCAACCTGTGGTCCTCCAGATGTCCATGGACTACAATTCCCATGAGCCTCTGCCAACAAATGCTGGCAGGGGCTCATGGGAATTGTAGTCCATGGACATCTGGAGGACCACAGGTTGACTACCCCTGCTCTAAGGATTCCAGAACGCACATAAGCTGAGACATTCGGGAAGAACACTTTAACCCTGCCCTCTCCAATAGGTTACAACTCTTTGCTTACAGGTTTTGGTTATTGAGATGGCAGATTTCAGGGGGGGGGATGTCGTTGAGTTGCAGCTGACTTTCGGTGATCCCCGTAGGTAGGGTCTCTAGCAGCCTGTTAAAAAAGTAAACTAAAAACTGCTTTTCAAATCATGACTGTTCAAAAAAGGAAGAAAGAATTTGTTTTTTTTAACGTTATCTTCCCCCTCCACACACCCTCACGAGGAAAAGGATCTGGAAAAGAGAAAGGGGAGAGAAAAAACTGGCATCCAGGGAAAAGGTTAAGCCAAATGGTTCCCTCCTGAAATGACTTTCCTGCACACACAAAATGGCACTGGGCCGGTTACATGCCTTTGTCAGTCTTGTTTAGCTCACCTTTAAGAGCAAATTCAAGACTGCAGGTGTTCACCATCCCCAATGGCACACTAATTCGGAAGTGTCCCCGATCACCACACTGATATCTAGAACTTCTACACAGGTTGCTCACAGATGTCTACTCTGCTTGGGCCACGTGACGGCCATTGTGTTTGACTCAACCTGCCGAGTTCAGTAGAACAGGACTGCAGGAAACGGTGAAAGAGCTGAAGTCTTGGATTAATAACTCAAAGAAGCATCAGTCTTCATCTCATCTGAAGGTGAACCAGTGCCAAAACAAATCACCAAACACGCTTAAGGATCCTTGCTTGTAAAATGCTGGAGTCTCAAAAAGATATGAAAGATATCCAAGAGTGATTTTGCGTGACAATGCAATGCCACCTTCATGAAAATAAAAAAATAATTCCCAGGTCAGCCCTGCAGCACCGTGGAGCCAAGCGGGGCATTTTCTGTCTCCTCCTCAATGCTGTAGGAGGGAGAGGAACTGGACCTTCCGGGCCTGGCTCTTCTCCATCCACATGGGCCTGCACCTGGATAGGCCCTGTTGGCCCCCACGGCAGAGCAGGGAACGCAGAAATATCTGCGTTCCACTGCCGCGGGGCAATAGAGGGCACGGACGCGAGACTGCCAAGGAAGTCCACGGTTGTGACACACAGGAAGGCCATGGCGGAACACCTCTGAATGCCTCTTGACTTGAAAACCCAAGGGGATCGCCATGAGTCAAAGCTACGCATCCGTTTCTGCCTAGGCCTGTGGTTGGAGTGGGGGCCTGGGACGTGGGAGACCCAGTTGCGAATCTTCACTGGTCCATGGAAGCTCACAATCTGCCTAACCTCCCTCCCAGCGACTCTGAGGGAAATTCAGATTTCTTTCCCCCCCCCTGCCTTATTTTGGGCCTGGTGTAAGCAACCATTATATATGGCACGAGACTTAGTGGGAGCTTTCCATATAATGTTTCTGTCTGACAGAGCAGATACAAAATGATCTCTCTCTCTCTCCGCATAAAACAATTGCTCTATCGGTTTAATCCGGCTGGGAGGCGCCTGGAGCTGGAGCCGCAGCTGAGAAATAATCTATATATAATTAAATAAATAAACCAGCCAACTCAGAACTTCCGAAACACGTTCGCATGGCAAAAATTCCAGACTGGGCCTTTCCTCATAAGAGAAACCTCAAGAGCTAGGCTCAGAGAGGAAGAGGTCACAGCACATATCCTAATGGGTAAGGTAAAGGTAAAGGTATCCCCTGTGCATGCACCGGGTCATGTCTGACCCTTGGGGTGACGCCCTCTAGCGTTTTCATGGCAGACTCAATACGGGGTGGTTTGCCAGTGCCTTCCCCAGTCATTACCGTTTACCCCCCAGCAAGCTGGGTACTCATTTTACCGACCTCGGAAGGATGGAAGGCTGAGTCGACCTTGAGTCGGCTGCTGGGATCGAACTCCCAGCCTCATGGGCAGAGCTTTCAGACTGCATGTCTGCTGCCTTACCACTCTGCGCCACAAGAGGCTCTTTTCTAATGGGTATAGCTCCTTTCCCCCTCCCCTTCTCACATGTAAGCAAATTGTTGGTGCCGTGGTTAAGAGTGGTGATATGGAGAACGGGGTTTGATTGCCTGCTCCTCCACATGCAGCCAACTGGGTGACCTTGGGCTAGTCACAGCTCTCTAAGGGTTGTTCTCACAGAGCAGTTCTGAAAAGGGAGGCATATAAAACACCTTCTCCTCCTGTTTTCTCCTACCGAAGGAAAAGATCTGCTGAGGCCAATGTTTTGAGGGGAATCCCATGCAGACTGGCCCTGTCTGACAGAGATCAGGAGAGGAGGAAGTATTACGAGTATACAGAACTGAGACGCTCTCTACAAATACCCTACTGACTTCGACAGCAGGCAGTTTGCTAGTAAGTATAAAAAATCCAGTTTTGTGGTATTCCTATTTTTTGTCTATCCACGCAATATCATTTTTTTAAAAAACTTGCACAGGTAATGATTGAAAGAGGGGATGGGATCCAACACACCATGAAAACTTTCTATTATCCCTACTCTTTCAACCCACATAATGTTCAACAAAACGTTGCCGTTTTTCCTCCACGATACACGTTAGAGAGCATGGAGCTACACTGATTGTTATAAAGAGGAGTTATCTCAATTCCTCTATGCCCAATTGCTTCCTGAAATCCAGCACTCCGTTTCTTTCCCTCTGATTAAGAATCTGGAGTCCGTTTTGAGTCCATTCTGTTTCCAGAAAGGGAAATGCAATGAGACGTGGGGTAGGAAAGTAGATTTTTTTTAAAAATCAGAACTTTACTCTGCGGATGCTCAGATAGTCAGTGTCTTCCCAAACCTTCTTTTTCTCCTGCCAAAGCACCAGCCTGAGGTATCAAACATTTTACACACACAAAAAAAAGAAAAGAAAACCATGCAGGGGCTGAAGTTACACAAGGTTTACACAAACAACAAAGAGACATTAAAGACAAACCCCTCTTTGCAAAGAGAAGCTACAAAGAGAACAGAAGGAATCAATGGCCACATCTCTAAAAAGTAAACTTTGAGCAAAGAAGTAGCCGTGTTGGTCTGAAGTAGCACAATAAAATCAGAGTCCAGTAGCACCTTTAAGACCTTTAAATAAATCATTGGTCTTAAAGGTGCTACTGGACTCTGATTTTTTTTTTTTTAAAGCAAAGAAATTACATTCCCCAGAACACTAGCTGGGCACGGCACCAAAGCAGTAGCCAAGTCCTGAAGCTCCGCCTTCCCATGAAAACTCCACCCACCGTTAGCTTAAAAAGGAGTCCAGGGAACTGACATTAACGTCTGTAGAACAAATTCAAATGGGCAGCCGTGTTGGTCTGAAGCAGCACAACAAAATCAGAGTCCAGCAGCACCTTTGAGACCGACAAAGATTTATTCAAGGCGTGAGCTTTCGAGTGCAAGCACTCTTCGTCGGACTATGAACTGTGCAAGCTGAAGTTGACTTCTTCCCAAAGAACTTCTGGTGTCAGCCTCTCCCAAACTGTCCCGATATCGAAGGAGAACTTAAAAAGCAATTGGATACCTGGGGGGAGGGGGAGGGGGAGGGAGGGGAGGAGCACAGAGACCCACTCTCAAAAAACAGTTCTGGCACAGACGCTTGCCGACGGGTCCCAGCCATGAGATTTAGATAGCTGGTGTTTTTAGCACCCACCTTTGGCAGAGACGGGAAGCCTTTGTTGCATTCAATTGCAAATGAGACCCACACGCATCATTACAGCGCACCGATTCCAAACATGCACACACCCCCTTCCCCGAAAAGAGAACTCTTTCTGCAGCACCGTCCTCCCTCGATTCTAGCACATTCAAAGCCTGGAAAACTGGATACCCCATTGTTCTCAAGAGCCCTCCGGGAAGGGGTGTGTGGAAAGGGCAGATGGGGAACGTACTAATTCGTCGCCTCCCCGGAGCAGCCTCTGTGGACGGCGCTCCAAGGACCCCCACTCCCCACCCTCACCCCAGCAGCAGTTTTAAGCTGCCCCCTCCTCTTGACAAACCCCCCTGGGGGCAGAAACGGTGCAAACACCACCTGCCCACACCCAGGGGGGCTGACGGCCCCTGATGGCACAGTGGGAAATTGGGGGGGGGGCTGTTAACCCCACAGGGACCATGAGAACTGAGGGGTTGGCTCAAGTGCAATTCAGCTCACTCACACACACACACACACAAATAAAACACAGGGCACCATTCTGATGTTAAGGACAACAGCCTGCCGGGAACTCAAATGTCACTCGGAGCCTTCCAAACAGGAGAGCCCATCCTCTCCGACCCTTTAATTTCTCCTAATGGTCTTCCCGTCGTTCCCTCGCCTACCTGAGTTAACATTTCTGCAAGCCACCGCCTGCAGCTCGTCCCTTATAAGTTTATTAACATCCACTAATAAACAGCCCCGCAAGAGCTCCCACTGAGTCTGCCAAGTGAAGCCAGTCAGAAGAACCTCTGCTGCTCTCTTCCAGCACATTGGCTCTCATGTGGCAACAATTAGGGGGGGGGACTCCCTCCAGAATACATGGAGCCATACACCTCACATTTTAAGGTGCTTTTATGTGTGTGTATGTGTGTGTGTGTGTGTCCCGAAAAGCCCAAATTCTGAAATATTTGGGATTCTTAACAAGGGGAGAACTTACCCCTACACACACCACACAGACACACAAACACACAACATGGCTACAATTGCGGCCTTGATCTCATACGCTCAAGTTTTGTCCTCTGTTCCCCATCCTGAGTAGGCGCAGATACAGCTATAGAAACTTAAGATTGCTTGGCTGCATTATGCACGGTTGGTTATATTCTATATGCTTTCCCCCCCCACCACCCCAATTTTTATTTTGGAATTAAAGATCATCACTTCTCACATCAAAGGGGCTGGTGGAGAATAAAAGAAGAGGCAGGAACAATGAAAATAGCTCGCCGACACAAACCAGATCAAAGGAGCAGGCACAGAAAATGAGGAGCCAGAGGGGTCCTTTAATTACTGTCCACATCCTTCAAGTCATGGGGCGAAATAAAAGGGGGGGAGGGGGGTGTGTGGAAAAAAAAGTTTTGAAGGCCACTGGGCTGGGTCTCGCCGTGGCTCCTGTTTTTTTTTCCATCCTGTGTCAACCAAGCCATTTTCCTTATTTTTATTTTCCCCCCAGCCGTATTATTATTGCTATTGTTTGTCGTAATGTTGTTAAAGCAAACAGGATTCCCGCATTCTCAAAGCTCCTCCCTTTTGCCGGAAGGGGAGAAGAGAGCAAATAAAATAAAATAATAAAATCCAGGGGTGGGAAGAGAAGCAGTGATGGAAATATAGCCGTCTGTTTTCAGGAGGACTGCTCCAGGCAGCGCTCGGAGACAACCTTTAGGAAGGAGAAATCTGGCTACCTGAGGCTACACTTTATTTCCAGGCCTCCTGGGTTAGGGAGGGGAGAAGGTGGGGAGGTGGGGGGAGAAAACCCTTCGAATTCACACAGGACTGTGCTCCGTGGGGCAGCAGATCAAACCGGTCTACTAGCGGCTGGAGCTCAGCAGCAGAAAAAAGGATTGTGCCGGGACAAAGCTTGAGCAGAAGCATTATTAAACTTCAAACATCGGCCAGCCTCCCCAACCCGACCCCACCCCCCCCCTTCCTTTTTTGTTAAAAAAAATGCACACAGACCAAATGTTAGGGCTGGTGTTGCATTGCAGACTCAGAAAGACAGCAAATAATTTATGCCACCAGATATGCTGCAGCCCATGTCTAAATAGAACATCACTCAAATGAAAAACGCGCCTGTGTTTTGAAAAATGAATTGTTGTCTTTGATGGAACATCTTTCAAAAAATACTGAATGTATGATGTTAAAGCTAACAACTGACTATTAAATGTATGTATGCATGTATGTGTATGTGCGCGCATCCCCATGTGAGTGTGTGCACACTTATGTACATATGTGTGGACACATGCGCTCTCAGCTGGGTGGCCCAGAGTAGTCATCAGATTTTGGAAGCTAAGCAGGGTCTGCTCTTGTAAATATTTGGATGGGAGACCACTGTGGAAATCCAGGGTCACTCTGCAGAGCGTCTGTTCATCTCTTGCCCTGGAAAAACCCTACACAAAGCAAGTAATAGGACACTGGAATACCAGCTTGGTATATCAAATGTCACAGTATAATAAACAGACTATTAAGGAGTCTTCAAACTTCAGTTGGTTCAGGGTTAGTCAAACTGCGGCCCTCCAGATGTCCATGGAATACAATTCCCATGAGCCCCTGCTAGCAAATGCTGGACATCTGGAGGGCTGCAGTTTGATTACCCCTGGTCCAGAATATTAAACAAATCCCAACATGTTTCACTGAGTGGCTTTTCCAAGGGGCATCAATTTCAGTGTTTTCAATCCTTAAGATAGGAGTAGCAGTCTTACACCCTGTTAAGAGATTGTTTCTCTAAATTGAAGTTTCCTGTTGAAAACACTGAAATTGATGTCCCTTGAAGAAGCCGCACGGCGAAACGTGTTGCGATTTGTTTAATATTCTGGAGATTAAAGAACCAACTGAAGTTTGAAGACTCCTTGGAAGTCTATTATACTGTAACGTTTGATACACCATACTGGTATCCCAGTGCCCTATTACTTGCTTTGTGTCTGGTCCTTCACTGGGTCCTACCCCTCCTCGTTCATTTTTGTTTGAAAAACCCTACAGCAGGGGTGGCCAAACTGTGGCTCTCCAGATGTTCATGGACTACAATTACCATGAGCTCCTTCCAACAACAAAATAACCCGAACATATTTGAACGAAGAAATGTTTCACTAGGGTTGACAACTGCAGTTTGAGAAATCCCTGGAGATTTAGGGATGGTACCTTTGAGGAGAGAATCTCAACAGGGCTTCTGTTTCTTGTAGACTCTATATCTTTCCACTTTCATATTTCGCTAAGGGGTAAGGATCTCCATCTACAGCAAAAGACAGTACTCAGTTTCTCTGATGCGCCTGCCCAAGAAACTAGCACAACCAGGTTTACCGTTTTATTTATTTACATTTTTCCTAGTCCGCCTTTCCCCACTGGGACTCCAGGTGGATTACACACAGAGAGAATCAATGTAAGCGAGGGGGGTGGAAGACTCAATAAACAATGCAGTAAGAAGGGTTGTAGAACCAGCCAGAAATTGGTTGGTTCTGGACCTGTTTTTATTACTATTGTTTAATGTTATACTGTTACCCTGTTATTACTAGTTAATAATAATATTAATGTGAAACAGTTTTGATTTTGCTGGTCTAGGTCCGTAATAAAGATATGTATGTGTGTATGTAATATTAATGTAATCGTTATTTATATGTGTGGTTTCTCGTATAGTTCTCAGTTCTATGTAAACTGCCCTGAGCCTTTGGGGAGGGCGGTAAATGAATGAATGAATGAATGAATGAATGAATGAATGAATTAATTAATTAATTAATTAATAAGAAAGAAAGAAAGAAAGAAAGAAAGAAAGAAAGAAAGAAAGAAAGAAAGAAAGAAAGAAAGAAAGAAAGAAAGAAAGAAAGAAAGAAAGAAAGAAAGAAAGAAACATTAAGTGATGCAAAAACATTAAATGATGCAGGGACCTAGTTTCAGTAAGCTAAAAAAAGTAGTATAGATCACTGTCCCTTCATGATCCATCCAAATAACTTTGGAAATGCAGTCTTGGGCTGTACCAACACAGGCATCACATAAAAATGACAAGTCCTGCTGTGTACTGTGTTTGTCAGACCGAACCTGAGTAACTTGTGTGTAGTTCTGGAGGCCTTTCTTCAAAAAGGACATGGACAAATTTGAGACAATGTAGAGGAGAGCGACAAGGATGATCTGAAGTCTGGGGACCAAGCTAAGGGACTTGGGAATGTTCAGCTTGGAGAAGAGACGGTTGAGAGGGGACATGATGGCTCTCTTGAAGTATCTGAAAGGCTGTCACTTGGAGGAGGGCAGAGAGCGGTTCATGTCAGCAACAGAGTACAGGACCCACAGTAATGGGTTTAAACTATATGTAGAATGGTACCAGGGGGGAAATTTCAGTCAGAGTGGTTCAGCAGTAGAATGGGTTGCCTAGGGAGGTGGTGGGCTCCCCCTCACTGGCGGTCTTCAAGCAGAATCAGGACAAGTAGTTATCCTGGATGCTTTAGGCTGATCATGCAGTGAGCAAGGTGTGGGACTTCCAACTCTAGGATTTTATGATTTAATACAGCACAACTGTATTGCCTATATTAATGACACACAAACATGACAGACTGTGAATTAACTGGACCACGGAAAATGAAGATGTCTGGAGGAAATGGTTTGATCATACTTAGGGTTGCCAAATTGGACTTCAGAAATTCCCAAATATTTTGGGAGGCATTACCTTTGGAGAGCAGAGCGTTCAGGAGGGAAGTGATACCATACAGTCCACACTCTGAGGCTGCCATTTCCGATGGGAGAACAGATCTCTGTGGTCTGAAGAACTCCAGACCCCACCAGGAAATTGGCAATTCTTAATCCCAAGGAGAAGGGAACTAGCCTACAATTCTGGAAAACCAGCTTTTAAAAAACCCAAAAAACCTGTCCAAAAAAGTGGTGGGCAGCAACGTAGCTTCTCTTATGGTACTATCCCTTCATAGCCCTCTTGCTAGCCCCTCACTTGCAAACGAAATGAAAGCCAAACACAAATAACATTTGTGTGCATCTATCCCTTGTTAGCCTTCCCTGCCCCTCTGTTGTCTTCATGCGGCTCTTAGCTCAACTAAAATTCTTAGACACTCATCTGCCGCTTATGTCCGCATGCAGACCAAAGATGAGGCCATGTAAAATAAACAAACTGAAGAGGACCCCGTGGAAAACAGGGCAGGGCCTTGTATCTGCGACTGCACAACTCCCCCCACCCACCCTACCGGAGGCCTCCCCCTCCCGTCTTCCAAACAAGAATCCATTTATGAGCGCAGAAGTAAGACACGCTCTTAAACTTTAAGGAGTCCAATCCCCCCCTCCCTGCTGCAGTTGTTTGCTTGTTTAATTCTGCCTTTCTCTTGGCCCGAGCTTCCCCTCGGAAAGCCGAAGAGGGCATGCGCTTATTATCTTAGAGAGCAGCTTATGCGCAGTGCAACCTGAGCGCCTGGGATGCATGAGTTTGGAAAGGCAGGGGAATGGAGGGTGTGTGTGTGTGTGTGTGTGTAAATTAATTGCAAGGAGAAGGGGGAGTTGAGGGGGGGGTGAGACCTAGGCCTGCTCTGCTACTTTGATTCAATCAATTATCATTATCTTCCATAACAGTTCTCTCCCCCATCACCACCCCTCCCCACAAGCCAGTTGTGTTTAACTTTCTTTGCCAGTTGCGCGTTATCCCTGTCAGATTTCTGGTGGTGCGAAGCCCCCGGTTCTCTCTCCTTGCCGGGCCCTTATCAGCCTCTCCCAGTCAGCTCCAGCCCAGCACAGCTGTCAGAGTCCCTCATTCCCTCCACTTTATCTGCTCACACAGACCTCTGCCTGGCAAGAAACAGACCAAGCGGCTGTTCGGCACTCCCTGGGAACCAGGCATGGAAACAGTGCTGCATTACTCCCACAATCCACTGGGAGTTCATTACTCAGTCAGGGCTTTCCCACTAGCCAGCCAGAGAGGAGGCCGGCGCATTCCAACCCCGCTCCACCGGAGCGGCATCATTAAAACTCAAAACCTTCTGAAGAGAATAAAAGAACACAACCACAAATTTGGATTAATAAAGCATTTGTTGGTTCTACAGAAAGTTAGAAGGCCCCTAAGAAACCCACCAGAGACCCCGGCGCAGCTCCAGTAATTTTCTGTTATATTATCTTTCTTGTAAAATACTTCCCCAGACGGAGCCCCCGAAGGGGCTCAGATATCACTGTGACTAACCGAAATCAATGTGCACTCACCTATTGACATTTTTACATAGTTTTTGGATTTAGTATCCGGCCCAAAACACAATCAAATCTTCTGCCAAGGAAATAACAGGCACTTAGCTAGTCAGCTATTAGTGTTACAAAGGAAAAAATGTGGGCGCCCAAGGGAGAAGGGAGAGACGGCATTGACGTCAGGGGTAATTGGGTGTCTGAGAGAAATTGCCAGCGGCTGACCAGAACCCCCAGGGGCCGCACACAAAGCCTGTGCTGCAACTCTAATAAAGGAAAGTAAATTCTAGAAGGGAGCTTTGCTGAAAAGAAGCCGAGCAGGAACCAAAAATATCTCCCCCACACATACATGCATGCACACACACACACATATATATACACACAAAATTTATAAAATAGCATAAGAGAAGTTTTCTTTTGCACATCTGTTTTGGACTAAAGTGGTTTCTGCTTCTTTATTATTCCCCCCCCCCTCCCCTCCTTCGCTATACCACATGGATTTTTATGTTGTACCGTATGTTCGCCATCTATTTTTATAAACCAGAATTCAGGGGGGTTTTTAGAGAGGGGGAGGAGAGAACTGAAAAGGGGAGGGGGGGAGAACGTATTTTTAATTACCGCGGTGCTAAACTGCGACGTCTTTATCATCGTGCCCAAAAGCCATTAAGAGTTCCTTGCACATCGCTGTACAAGGATCTTGTTGCTGGTGCGTTTTTTCTTTTTTTTTTAAACCCTAAATAACTTTCTGAGGAAATTAAAAAAACACAGCGGTCTCGGAAAACTCTTGCACAGATAAGGAAACGTTTCCGAGATGCGCGTTTCCCTGCGTTTCCGAGATGCGCGTGTGATGGAAGAAATCTCATCTCCGTCGCAAGACAGAATCCTCCAATAAAGCTCTTTCGCCAGCCATTCCCTCGCTAGGTACCCTCTGGCCATTCCCCTTTCCCATAGCTTTGGTCTCGCCAACCCTAACATTCAAATAATCAAGCCAGAAAGTACTGATCAAATAAAAGCATCACTTTGGAGGCAAATGGGCCAAATGTGTTAAATAAATGCCTTTTCCCCCAATTACTAGTCACCTTGACCTTGTCTCTATTGTGTCGGTGGAGCTCCATGCACTGCCAGAGCTTCCCAGCATGTGCATCTGCACACAGGAAGCATTAGGCATGTATCATGGAGACTCTGCCGTTGACAATAGTTTCAGGGGTTAGCCATATTGATCTGCGATAGACCACCTAGATTCGAGTCTGGTAGCAATTCGGAAACCAACCGGAGTTTTGGGGTTTAAACTTTCGAAAGTCAAAGCTCATCTGAAAAGGAAATCTTGACTCTTGAAAGCTTATCTCCCCAAAATCTTGCTTCCTCTAAGGCGCTACTGGGCAAAAATTTAGCTGTTCTTCCATTGAAATGAATTAGGACACTTGGGAGAGACAAGAACTGGGAGTCCTGCCTACAATTCAACGCCTTATTAATGGGAAGCTAAGTATCACCAAGATATTATAAGCCTGCACAAGCCGTGCTAGATTTCATCTAGAGTGGGAGACAAGGGTTGTGATTCCCTCCGGTATGTTTCTTCTGATATCAAGAATAGAAATTATGAGCTGATGAAGTGGATCCGACCATCTTCCAGTCGATGAGGCCTTCCTCCAAGCCCAGCAGTTCTTCTAGCAATGCAACGTTTTATTTATTTATTGCTCTTCTATACCGACCTCCTTTGCGGCCCACAGCGAACACGAAAACCGTATGACAGATACTACATAAGTTCACTAACTGCATCAATTAACAATAGCAACAACATCAGTGACAACAGAACTGTTAAGCTGTTTGGACCATAACCCCGCATATTTTTAGCAAATTTGGATCGCCCCATAGTGTGATTAATGGTGGTTCTGGGGGCCCAACGGATGTTGTCAATTCACTGACCTCAACCAAATGCTTGGCGGAAAAGCTCCATTTTGCCACCCTTCAAAGCAACCATTTTCTCTAGGGGAGCTGATCTCTGTACTTTGGAGATCAGTTGTAATTCTGGGAGATCTCAGGGTCTTACCTGGAGGCGGCAACCCCAAGAAAGTTGAAAGGGAAGCTTCATATTTTCTTAAGTGGAGTGGTAGGATAGAGGTAGGGTTCACCCCAGTCTCTTGGACCTCTCCGGGAATTTACATCAGGAAACCGCAGATTTCCAAACTCAATTACCAGTGTTTTGTCTTTTTATAGCCTTTGTTGTTGTTAGGTGTGAACTCGTGTCCGACCCATCATGATCCCATTGACAATGATCCTCCAGGCCTTCCTGTCCTCTACCATTCCCCTGAGTCCATTTAAGTTTGCACCTACTGCTTCAGTGACTCCATCAAGCCACCTCATTCTCTGTCGCCCCCTTCTTCTTTTGCCCTCGATCGCTCCCAGCATTAGGCTCTTCTCCAGGGAGTCCTTCCTTCTCATGAGGTGGCCAAAGTATTTGAGTTTCATCTTCGGGATCTGGCCTTCTAAAGAGCAGTCAGGGCTGATCTCCTCTAGGACTGACCGGCTTGTTCGCCTTGCAGTCCAAGGGACTCGCAAGAGTCTTCTCCAGCACCAGAGTTCAAAAGCCTCAATTCTTTGACGCTCGGCCTTCCTTATGGTCCAACTTTCACAGCCATACATTGCAACTGGGAAGACCATAACCTTGACTAGACGCACTTTCGTTGGCAGGGTGATGTCTCTGCTTTTTAGGATGCTGTCGAAATTATAGCCTTTACATTTATAATTAAAACAATTCTATAAAACCCTCAATAACTAAATGCTTGTTTAACTTTTTTTTTAAGTTTTCCATAATGTTTGGAAGTTGCTCTGGCTCAGACTTTGGCAGACCTTCCTAGGTAGGGAAAGGAATTCTAGCGCAGAAGAGAGCCTTACTTTGTCGCTATGCCACTCACACTCCACACAGATTTGTACGGCATGTACGGGGGCTCAAACTTCCTCCTGTAACTAGAGATTAGTAGATGGTGGAAACCAGGAGGTAGCGATCCCTCCAATTAATTACACGGCATAATAACACAGAACTGTTAATAAAGTAACCCAGCTGTACAGTTTGCCATGCTCAACTAGAGATAATTGGGGCAGTTATCCCTGCACACTCCGTAGATAGTGGCACAGGCAGCTTCTGTACCATGCTAGCTGCGTGGAGCATTTTCGCATCTCCACTTTAGAAGCTGGTTTAGAGAAAGGGTGCGTGACAGTCTGCGGCCCTCCAGATGTCCATGGACTACAATTCCCATGAGCCCCTGCCAGTGTTTCCTGGCAGGGGCTCATGGGAATTGTAGTCCATGGACATCTGGAGGGTCGCAGTTTTACTACCCCTGGTCTGGTGGCTGTGCACAGGGAACAAGACTTGGAAGATCTGAGTTCAAATCCCTCCCCTGCCACAGTGCTTGACTCGATCTGTCATCTT